>NC_046000.1:4732706-4740206 GCF_010909765.2 Amblyraja radiata | reverse complement strand
CAAATAATTTGTGCAAACATATTATTTAAGCGCACAGACGTACACACATGGAACATAGATACATCGATATATAGACAATAGGTGCACTCTGGTTCTGGATTTCCCCAACATCGGGAAATGTTTCCTGCATCTAGCGTGTCCAATCCCTTAATAATTTTATATCTCAAGAAAATACCCTCTCATCCTTCTAATCCCGGTGAATACAAGCCCAGATGCTCCATGCTGTAATCATATGCCAGTCCCTCCATCCCGGTAATTAACCTCGTGAACCTACGCTGCACTCCCTTACTAGCAAGAATGTCCATCCTCAAATGAGGAGACCAAAACTGCACACAATACTCCAGTTGTGGTTTCACCAGGGCGCTGTACAACTGCAGAAGGACCTGTTTGCTCCTATACGCAACTCCTCTCGTTATAAAGGCCAACATGCCTTTAGCTTTCTTCATTCCCTGTTGTACGTGCATGCTTACTTTCAGTGACTGATGAACAAGGACTCCCAAGTCCCGTTGTACTTCCCCTTTTCCTAACCTGACACCATTCAGATTATAACCTGCCTTCCCGTTCTTGTCACCAGTGGATAACCTCACGTTTATCCACATTCCATTGCATCTACCGTGCAACTTCCCACTCACCCAACCTGTCCAAATTACCCTGCATCCCCAGAGCACCCTCGACACAGTTCACACTTCCATTCAGCTTTGTGTGATTTGCAAATTTGCTCATGTTACTTTAATCCCTTTATATAAATCAATAATGCATATTGTAAATATCTGCGGTTCACTTTTCTATCTATATCAATCATCATACCGAATACCATGTGCTGTAATTTCCCCTACTCAACAGCCAAAAATCTGTAGCTTTTTCATCTCGTATTTTGTTGGTTCACCTGCTTGATCAATGGTGTTTTATCATTAATGTTTCATTATTATTAATGATTAGTGTTTTCTGAGTCATTCGTAACTGTCACTATATGTCATGTTGTCACTTGTGGGCGGAGCACCAAGTCAAATTCCATGTATGCGAATATTTTGCCAATAAACTTACATTCTTAAACTTAAATTAAACTAATATCCTGTGTGGGGCAACTACAAATGCTTTCTGAAAGTCCAGGTACACTACATCCACTGGCTCCCCCTTGCCCATTTTAATTGTTGCATCCTCAAAATGGATGATGCAATGCTTCTGCAACCTATGAGACATTCTGCTGGTTTCATTGTGTTGTAAACAATGCAGATGACACGCGCTTTAGGATTTAGCTTCAGGTTTAGTAATATTACTGGCATATGTACCGATGTACAGTGAAAAAAACATTGTTCTGTATGCTATACAAACAGTTTACATATATCTATATTACTAAAACTCTGTTCTTGACCGGTTTTGATGATCTGTGCTGCGCTTTCCGATAGTACGCCGCCACTTACGGCCGTCATTTTTGGCCAGCTCGCATGTGTGCCGAGAATTTTTCCCGTCGATGAAAATTGACAGAGACATTAATGTTTTTACAACATACCCCATTCTCTCTGCTGCCCCTGCTGGAGGGAGGGGGAGAGACTATAAAAGCAGGAAGTGGTGTGCCTCAATCAGTCTCTGCAAGTGGTGTGCCTCAATCAGTCTCTGCTAGTGGTGTGCCTCAATCAGTCTCTGCAAGTGGTGTGCCTCATTCAGAGCTTTGAATGACACTGACAAATGTCTACTGCACTGTGAGTACCCTTCATTTGGTTTGAAAATGAAAATATGGTTAGAGGTAAAAAAGCACTGCCTGCAAATGGTTGTTTGGGTTGAAGTAAAAAGGCACTCTCTCTCCCCCCCCTCCCTCTCCTCTCCCCTCCCTCTCCTCTCCCCCCCCTTCTCCATCTCCTCTCCCCCCTCCCTCTCCTCTCCCCATCCCTCTCCTCTCCCACCCTCTCGTCCTCCTTTCCCCCTCTCCTCTCCCCCCCTCTCCTCTCCCCCTTCTCCTCTCCCCCCCTCTCCTCTCCCCCCCTCTCCTATCCCCCCCTCCTATCCCCCCTCTCCTCCCCCCCTCGCCTCTCCTCTTCCCCCCTTTCCTCTGCCCCCTCTCCTCTCTCCCCCCTCTCCTCTCCCCCCTCTCCCTCTCCCCTCCTTCTCCACTCCCCCCTCCCTCTCCTCTACCCCCCTCCCGCTCCTCTACCCCCGCCCTCTCCACGTCACCCCCTCTGCCCGCCCCTCCTCATCCCACCCCCCCTACCTCTCCCCCTCTCCTCCCCCCCCTCTCCTCTCCCCCCTCTCTCCGCAGTCCTCCCCCTCTCCTCTCCTCCCCCTCGTGCCGTGCTCCCCCCCTCCTCTCCTCCCCTCTCCTCCCCCTCGCCTCCCCTCCTACTCCCCTACCCACCTGTCCTCCTCCCCCCATCTCCTCCTCCCCTCTCCTCGTCCCCCTCGCCTACCATCCACCCCCTCCTCCTCCCAATTCCCCCCTCTCCTCCCCCTCCTCCCCTCCTCTCCTCCCCTCCTCTCCTCCCCCCTCCCCGGCTCTCCTCTCCCCCCCTCTCCTCTCCCCCCTCCTCTCCTCCCCCCCTCTCCTCCACCCCCTCTCCTCCTCCCCCCCTCTCCTCTTCCCCCCCTCTCCTCCAATCCCCCCCCTCTCCTCCAATCCCCACCCCTCGTCCTCCAAGAAAATACAACTACACTCTCCTCCTCCCCCACCTCTCCTCCAAATCCCCCCTCTCACTCCCCTCAACCATCCCCTCACCCCACCGCCCCTCCCCTAACCCCCGCTCCCCTCCATACACCCCTATCCACTCCCTGCTCCCACCTCTCCCCCGCCCCTCATCTCCACCCCCCTCATGGGCTCAGCACTCCTCTCTCCTCCCCCCCTCGCTCTCCTCCTCGCCCCCCCCCCCCCTCTCCCCCCTCTCACCCCCCCTCTCTCCCCCCCTCTCTCCCCCTCTCTCCCCCTCTCTCCTCCCCCTCTCTACCCCTCTCTTCCTCCCCCCCTCTCTCTCTCTCTCTCCCCCCTCCTCCCCTACTTTAGCGTGAGTGCAGGAGGGGAGGGGTAGTTATGTGTGAGGCTGCATGCCGCACCCCCCCACAACCGCACGTTGGGGGAACAGACCCAACGGGTCTGCAATTGGTCTAGTCATATATAGATATTATCGGTTTAAACGCGATGACACAGGGATCGTATGGATCCACTCAAAATGTGGTTGCTATATGGATTCGCAGAGTGAGTGACGTACATACAGAATTACCTGCCAAAGGAGGTAGCTGAGGTAGAAACTAAATACTATTTAATATACATTTGACCCAACACAAATCGGAAGTGGCACGCGGCAAAAACGGCAGGTGGGGCTTATGTTGATGGTGTACATTGATCAACGTTGGCAGGCTGGGCTGATGGACCTGTTCCTGCGTTGTGTGACTCAAGACAATAGATACAGCAAGGTGGAAAATAGAGAGGGCAGAATACACTTTTTAAAAATATCTTTATTAGAAGTGATATGCAATAATATAAGACATGTATAACCATATAACCATAGAACCATATTACAATTACAGCACGGAAATAGGCCATCTCGGCCCTACAAGTCCGTGCCGAACACTTATTTTCCCCTAGTCCCAACTACCTGCACCCAGACCATAACCCTCCATTCATTTCCAATCCATATACCTAATCAATTTATTTTTAAATGATAAAATCGAACCTGCCTCCACCACTTCCACTGGATGCTCATTCCACACAGCTACCACTCTCTGAGTAAATACGTTCCCCCTCATGTTACCCCTAAACTTCTGTCCCTTAGTTCTGAAGTCATGTCCTCTTGTTTGAATCTTCCCTACATTAATCGAGCATTTATGTACATATAACAAGTGTCTTCGGAATTTTTGTAGATAAATCCTGTTCCCTGTCTCTTCTAATTGCTTCTGTCAATGGTATATCTGTATTTAAAATTATGTTATACAAATATGATATTAAATTACTTGATTCCGCATCTCTTTTCATTACTTCATCTAATAGATCTGCGGTTAGAGATTGATATTCTTGTGTTGTGTTGTTTCAGGTAATCTCGGATTTGAAGGTATTTGAAATATTGATTATTTTTCAGGTTATATTTTAATGGCAGCGAATTGGAGAATGCAGTTGAACAGAGGGATCTAGGAAGAACTGTGCATGGTTCCCTGGAGGTGGAATCTCATGTAGATAGGGTGGTAAATAAATCTTCTGGTGTGCTGGCCTTTATAAATCAGAGCATTAAGTATAGAAGTTGGGATGTAATGTTAAAATTGTAAAAGGCATTGGTGAGGCCAATTCTGTAGTATGGTGTACAATTTTGGTCGCCAAATTATGGGAAAGATGAAACAAAATAGAGAGAATACAGAGGAGATTTATTAGAATGTTGCCTGCGTTTCAGCACCAAAGTTACAGGGAAAGATTGAACAAGTTAGGTATTAATCTTAGAAGCGCAGAAGGTTAAGGGGGGACTTGAGAGAGGTCTTTAAAATGATGAGAGGCATAGACAGAGTTGACGTGGATAAGCTTTTTCCATTGAGAGTAGGGAAGATCCAAACAAGAGGACATGATTTGAGAATTAAGCGCCAGAAGTTTAGGGGTAACATGAGGGGGCGTCTGTTTAAGGCTAGCAAGGCAGGGAGCACACATCATGGCTGAGATTACTTCTACTGATTGAAAAATTGTGAATCAACTGGAACTGAAATGTAAGAGCTAAAGTCTGAATTTATGAAAATTAATCTGTATGGACTTTAATTAATTTAATTGCGCCCTTGATTTGGAGGCTGTACATTCATCATCCATTCATTGATTAATACATTAATTAATTAATTAATTACTTGATTGATTCATTAATTAATCAATTAATTATTTCATTCATTCATTCATTCATTCATTCATTCATTCATTCATTCATTCATTCATTCAATCTATCATTCATTCATTCATTCATTTATTCATTAATGATGTTGAGGGCCTAAACTATTAGTATCCATAACAAAGTAAATAAAAAATGGTCATTAATACCAGCTTGTTGAAGTCTAATACGTTTTATTTCACACCTAATCTCGGAGCTGCCTGCGATCACTAACCGAGAAAAAATGCTCCGACCGCGGGGCCATAGTACTTAACATAGTGAAGCCGCGGTCTCCGTTAAGAAGCGGACGATTCGCAAACCGGGAGCCACGGAGTGTGTTTGGGTCATCTCCATAGGGTTGTATGTGTGTGGGGGAGGGGGGGTTGAGGCTTTCCGTTTCCAGCCCCGAACATGGGAGAACAACGGAGGACAATTGACTGCACTTCCATCGCAGTTTGAAATGATCAGCAATGGTTGATGGTTATGTTGAAATCAATGGGTGTATGTGAACTTGAACTAAATTATCTATGGTAGTAACTTAGTAACTTAATCTCATTAACATCAAGAAGAGGTTGACAATTTATGAATTTAAGTCCATGCAGACCTAAGTACTATGAGATGTTTTTTTTCCTGTAGCTTCTGCCTCTCCACTCTTCAGAGCCCCAGCACATTCACACGCAAAAATGTTTTGTGTTGGCATGCACTATAGGTACTGTGCCATAATGAACACTAATTTGATGATTTGCTGACTTGCCATCCCATCTACCTGGACATGCGTACATGTATAATTTCCCCATTGATATGGTGATATTGTCTTACATAATATAAAACATGAAAAGATGTAAATACTCCCTGACACATTGTATCTTCTATTATTAGGAGGAAGCAGTCTATCCCGGGTTATCATGCCGAGTACTATCGTCACTTCTGCAACATAACAATAAATCGAGCTATAGCAATCTGGAAGGAAGAATAGTAATGATAGGACTCAAACAATAATTATTTGTATTTATGGCCATATGATGTTGCTTTGAACAATGAAAATATGTATTTGAGGATATTGATTTATACTACTTTTCATTCCTTTTCTGTTTTGTTTTTCCTCTTTCGATTGCGTTCAAGACGCTGAAAAGCCTGATGCAGGTCAATCGCCTCAAGGGACAGTTCCTGGTGGTGAAGCAGATGAGCCGGCCCCAAAGAGACTGCCTCTCTTGGTCAACAAACAGCACCTGTCGAGCACCCTGACCGCAGTAGACGAAGCTAGATCCAACCTGTTCCTTATGTTAACAAAATCAGAGGCACGTCTTCCACCAACAGCAGACTCTCTCAGAAAGCATGTCATGAGAGCAAATTACCAGGCTGCTGTACATTCAAAATGTCTGGAACAGTTTCCAGTTCCCAGTCCAAAGGGACATGGGTGGAAAATTTAGGTGGTGAATTGGACATTGACTGGGGGTGATCTGCCTCCAGCCCCAAGCACCTTACTAGAATTAACATACTGTTCATGCAAGAAAACAAGCTGTAAGAAACCAAGTACAGGGAAAGGAAGATGATCATATCATATGCATGGTGAGCCATGTACAGATTTATGTAAGTGTATTGACTGCAGAAACTCTATTACTGCAAAAGACTTCGAATCTGATGAAGAATATTCAGATGAAGATTAGATGTAATGTAAACAAATAAATTGGGTGAATAAATGATTAAATAAAGTTTTATTTTAATGTCCATCGTTTCACTGTGTATTTGGTCAAATTATTTAAACAATGAGTAAATTACTTATGATAATGGCGTGCTGGTGAATGACAGTGTGACAGTACACACACACATCCATCTGTACACATAAATACATGCATGCACACATACATCCACACACACACGTACATGCATACATACATCCACACACACGTACATGAACCCATACAAATCCATCCACATATACATCCACACACACACATACATGCACACTACATGCACACAATCATGCACACACATACAACCTACATCCACATACACCTATCCACACATACATCCACCCACACATACATCCACACGCGCATCCACGCATTCATCCGCATGCACACAAACATGCACACATCCACCCACACACACACATCCACACACACTAATCCACGCATACATCCACATTCACATCAACACACATATATCCATCCACACATACATACACACATCCATCCACACATCTACTGATACACGTTTGACAGGTATGCATAGACACACACATAAACTACAGATCTCAACAATGCAACACTTTTGGGATTATTTTAGGTTAAATATAATAGTCTCATTTGCAAAGGACCTCTGCGGCAGTCAGTCATGCAAAACACGCACACATTTATATTTATTATATTATTTTTATATAATACTAGACAAGTGCAGACACCGTTGGGTCTGTTCCCCCAACGTGCGGTTGTGGGGGGGGGGGGGGGGGGAGGCGCGTGCAGCATCACACCCACTAACTAACCCCCCCCCCCCCCGCCCTCACGTTAATTACCCCCCTTGATATTATATTAATATTATTAATTTGCTCCTATTTACCACATAACCACCCTATCTACTGCCCAATAGCCCCAACCGCAGTCACATCTAGAGAGGGGGGGGGGGGTGGTAGAGAGCGATGGCAGGAGAGAAGGGGCAGAGACAGAGCAGACACAGAGAG
>NC_046000.1:4726524-4732506 GCF_010909765.2 Amblyraja radiata | reverse complement strand
TCCCCCTCTTGCCCCTCTCTCTCTGTCGCTGCCTCTCTCTCTGACTCTGCCCCTTCTCTCTCTGCCCTCACTCTCTACCCCGCCCCCCCCCCCTCTCCAGGTGTGACAGCAAGTTGGGGGCTATGCGTCAGTAGCGGTCTGGGGCGGCAGATGGCGCAATGGGCTAAGTGTTCGGCTGGCGACCGGAAGGTAGCCGGTTCGAATCCCGCTTGGAGTGCATACTATCGTTGTGTCCTTGGGAAATACACTTCACCCACATTTGCCTGTGTGTGAATGTGTGTGAGTGGTGTGTGGCGGTCCCAGGGGCCGTAGGCGCAAATTAGCAGCCACGCTTCCGTCAGTCTGCCCCAGGGCAGCTGTGGCTACAGTAGTAGCTCACCACCACCGAGTGTGACTGAGGAGTGAATGAATAATGCGATGTAAAGCGCCTTGAGTATCTAGAAAGGCGCTATATAAATCCCATCCAATATTATTATTATTATTATTATTATTATTATTATTAGTAGTAGTAGATAGGGTGGTTATGGTGTAAAATGAGAAAATTAATAATATTAATATAATATCAAGGAGGGTAATTAGCGTATGTGTGTCTGTGTGTGTGTGGGGGGGATTAGTGTGTGTGACGCTGCATGCCGCCTCCCCCCCCCCCCCCCCACAACCGCACGTTGGGGGAACAGACCCAACGGGTCTGTACTTGGTCTTGTTTAAACTAAACTCAAACTCTAAACTCAACCCTTGAGCTAAAACTACCAGAACACCTTCGCTCGGTCCACGTGGAACTACCAGATCTACCGGTTGTCAAACACTTGTCACCTCGACCACGGCTAACATTCGCCTGTTTCCCAAATCATCGTCACTTTGTTGCATATCCTTTAGTAATTCGTTCTATTCTCTCCACATCACCGTCTATATTACTCGTTTCATTTCACCCCGTCTCTCAGTCTGAAGGGGCTCGAAACGAAACATCACCCATTCTTTCTCTCGAGAGATGCTGCCTGACTATTGCGTTACTCTAACACGTTGTACCAATCCATGATCTCCACAGAAGCAGCATGACTCACTAAGTTACTCTATCACTTTGTGTTTTCAATGAAAAGGAAGGCTAAATTGAACTAAACTAAATGTAATCAAACTCGAACTAAATCTAAATTAAACTCAAAACTCAAACTGTAAACTCAAACTACAGACTTCTCCCCGGTCCAGTCACAAGGACCAGTCTCACCTCGGTCAGTTCCTCTTCTCCCCTCCCCCATCGGGCAAGTTGTACAGAAGTGTGAAAACGCTCACCTCCAGATTTAGGACCAGTTTCTTCCCGGTTGTAATCAGGCAAGTGAACCGTCCTCTCACCAAATAGAGAGCGGTCCTGTCCTCCCAACTACCTCATTGGAGACCCTCGGACTATCTTTAATCGGACTTTGCCTTGCACTAAACGCTAATCCGTTTATCCTGTGCTGTGCTCAATTGTCATCATGTACAGCCTTTCCGCTGATTGGATAGCACGCAACAAGAAAACACGTTATAAGAAACTAAACTCAACGTATCGTTCAAACGTTGGGATAGTCCCTACCTCAATAGCCTCCTCCGGCACCTCGTTCCATACACCCATCACCCTTTCTCTTCTCACTCCCCTGTCCCATCTCCTCTTATACCCTGTCGCTCCATCTCCCCTCTCCCTCGCCTCGCTCTTCCCTCTCTCTGTAACCCCCTCCCCTCTCTCCCACAACCGTTCATCCCTCCACCTCCACCCCCTCCCTCCCTTCCCAGCATCCCTCCGCCTCCCCCCCTCCCAGCCTCTCCCCCTCCCCTCCATCCCTCCCTCTCACCATCTCCTCCGGCTCCGGCTCCTCTCTCCCGCTTTCCCGCCTCTCTCATTCCCTCCCACCCTCGCCTCTCCCCTCCCCTTCACTTTTTTTCTCTCGCCTCACTCCCCCCCCCCCCCCCCCCCCCCCCCCCCCGACAGCTCCGAAACAGGTCCTTCGGCCCACCGCATATGTCGCCAGTACCAGAGGGTGTGCGCTCCAGGGGGAGGTTGAGCAGGCTGGGACGTTATTCCTTGGAGCGCAGTGCGATGACGGGCGATCTGGTTTTACGGCCTGTTCGTAGGAGAATACTGGTTTGACTGGGCGAACATGATATCACGGCTACGGAGTGGTCGGAACAGCTAATCGATACGGAGATTGTGATCACACATCCCAAATAAGATTACAACGGCATGGACAACGACATAATGTTGAGCAACTGCCCCCAACTCGCCGCCATGAACTACAATGTAGTCGCCGTTCCCCTGCCCACACAGTGCGTCCATAGACACATAGAAACATAGACAATATGTGCAGTGGTGGGCCATTCGGCCCTTCGAGCCTGCACCGCCATTCAATATGATCATGGCTGATCATCCAACTCAGTATCCTGTACCTGTCTTCTCTGCATACCCCCTGATACCTTTAGCCACAATGGCCACATCTAACGCCATCTTAAATGTAGCCAATTAACTGGACTCAACTACCTTCTGTGGCAGAAAATTGCACAGATTTACCACTCTCTGTGTGACAAATGTTTTTCTCATCTCGGTCCTAAAAGTGTTCCCCCTTATCCTTAACCTGTGATCCCTTGTTCTGGAGCTTCCTGCATCTAGACTGACCAACCCCTTAAGAATGTTATACGTTTCTAAAAGTACTCCCCTCAATCTTCTAAATTCTAGCGAGTACAAGCCGAGTCTATCCAGTCTTTCTTCATATGAAAGTCCTGACATCCCAGCAATCAGTCTGGTGGACCTTCTCTGTACTCCCTCTATGGCAAAAATGTATTTCCTCTGATTTTGAGAACACAACTGTACGCAATACTCCAGGTGTGGTCTCACCAAGACCCTGTACAATTGGAGTAGAACCTCCCTGCTCCTATACTCACCTCATTTTGCTATGAATGCTAACATACCATTTGCTTTCTTCACTGCCTGCTGCACCTGCATGCCTACATTCAATAACTGGTGTACCATGAAACCCAGGTCTCGTTGCATCTCCCCTTTTCCTAATCGGCCACCATTCAGATAATAGTCTAGTTTCCTGTTTTTGCCACCAAAGTGGATAACCTCACATTTATCCACATTATACTGCATCTGCCATGCATTTGCCCACTCGCCCAACCTATCAAAGTCATCTTGCTGCCTCCTAGCATCCTCCTCACAGCCAACACTGCCCCCCAGCTTCATGTCATCCGCAAACATGGAGATGTTGCATTCAATTCCATCGTCCAAATCATTAATCTATATTAGTAAAACTCTGAACTTGACCGCTTTTGGCCCACTGTGCTGCGATTTCCGAGAAAACGCCGCCACCTACTGCCGTCATTTTTGACCACCTCGCTCAGTACCCCCCTCCGCCTTCCGTGACAGGAGGATTTTTCCCGTCGATGAAAGATGAGAGAGATATTAATAGTTTTACAAAACTCACCATTCTCTCTGCTGCTCCCGCTGGCGGCAGGGGGAGGGAGTATAGAACCCGATGTCGTGCCTCACTCAGTCTCTGCCAGACCCAGGAAGCAAGAGGGTCACGGCTCTCTGAGCTGCGGATCTCCTCCACGGTGAATCATCGCGATGTGGTTTTCCCTGAACTGATGTGTATTTTGGCGGCTTGCTCGCTTGCTACGTGTTTTTCCCCGCAATTGCTTGGCGTCTATAAACTTGCTTTCAACGAACTGATTTGTATTTTGTCGGCTTGCTTGCAACGTGTTCTGTCCCACAATTGCTTGGCGTTTTTAAAGGGCTTAAAGCAACAGTTTTTGATGGATAAAGTGATTACACATTTTATTAGATCAGTACTGTGTTTAATTTTAAAATTGGCGTTTGTCTGTGTGTGTATGTATGTGTTTGTGTGTGTGAATCAGTCTGTGTGTGTGAGTGTGTGTATATGTGTGTGTGAATGAGTCTGTGTGTGTGCGAATGATTATGTGTATGTGTGTGCGAATGATTATGTGTATGTGTGTGTGAATGAGTCTGTGTGTGAATTAGTGTGGTGTGTGTGTGTGCGAATGAGTCTGTGTGTGTGTGAATGAGTCTGTGTGTGTGAATGAGTCTGTGTGTGAATGAATCTGTGTGAGTGTGAATGAGTCTGTGTGAATGAGTCTGTGTGAGTGTGAATGAGTCTGTGTGTAAGTGTGAATGAGTCTGTGCGTGTGAATGAATCTGTGTATGTGTTCGTGTGTGTGAATATGTGTGTACATATGTGTGTGTGTGTATGTGTGTGTGAATGTGTGTATGTGTGAATATGTGTGTGTGTATGTGAATATGTGTGTGTGTGTGTGTGAATATGTGTATGTGTGTGTGTGAATATGTAATTGCGAATGTGTGTGTGTGTGCTTATGTGTGTGTGAATGAATATATGTGTGTGTGTGTGAATATGTGTGTGTGAATATGTGTGTGTGTGAATATGTGTGTGTGAGTGTGTGTGTGTGTGTGTGTGAATATGTGTGTGTGTGAATATGTGTGTGTGTGTATGTGTGTGAATATGTGTGTGTGAACATGTGTGTGTGTGTATGTGTGTATGTGTGAATATGCGTGTGTATGTGTGTGTGTGAATAGTGTGATCCTGTGAAGTGACTATTTCTGGTGATATGTGTGTGTGCGTGAATGTGTGTGTGTATGTATGTGGGTATGTATGTATGTACGTGTGTGTCTGAATATGTGTGTGTGAGTGTGTGTGAATATGAGTGTGTGAGTGTGAGTGTATATATGTGTGTGTGAATGTGTGTGTGTGTGAATATGTGTATGTGCGTGTATGTTTGTGTTTGTGTGTGAATATTATGTATGTGTGTGGGAATATGTGTGTGCGAATATGTGTGTGTGAATATGTATGTGTGTTGGCGAATATGTGTGTGTCTGTGTGAATATGTGTGTGTGTGTGTTTGTGAATATGTGTGTGTGTGTGAATGTGTGTGTGTGACTATGTGAGTGTGAATGAATGCGTGTGTGTGTGAATATGTGTGTGTGAATGGGTGTGTGTGTGTGTGTGTATAAATATGTGAGTGTGAATGAATATGTGCGTGTGTGTGAATATGTGTGTGTTAATGTGTGTGTGTGTGTGTGAATGTGTGTGTGTGTGACTATGTGTGCGTGTGTGTGAATATGTGTGTGTGTGTGAATATGTGTGTTTGTGTGTATGTGTATGTGTGTGAATGAATATGTGAGTGTGTGTGAATATATGCGTGTGAATATGTGTGTGTGAATGTGTGTGTGTGTGTATGTGTGTGCCTGTGTGTGAATACGTGTGAATACGCGTGTGTATATGTGTGTGAATGTGTGTGTGTGTGAATATGTGTGTTTGTGTGTATGTGTATGTGTGTGAATGAATATGTGAGTGTGTGTGAATATATGCGTGTGAATATGTGTGTGTGAATGTGTGTGTGTGTGTATGTGTGTGCCTGTGTGTGAATACGTATGAATACGCGTGTGTAAATGTGTGTGAATGTGTGTGTGTGTGAATATGTGAATGTGTGTGTATGTGTGTGCGTGACTGTGGCTATGTGTGTGAGTGAATATGTGTTTGTGTGTACGTGTGTGTATGTGTGTGTGTATATATGTGTGTGTGTGAATATATATGTGCGTGTGCGTGTGTATATGTGTGTGTGAATATGTGTGTGTGAGTGTGTGTGTATGTGTGTGAATGCGTGTGTGTGTGTGAATATGTGTGTGTGAATGTGTGTGTGTGTGAATATGTGTGTGTGAATATGTGTGTGTGTGTGTGAGTGAGTGTGCGAGTTTGTGTGTGTGCGTGTGTGAATATGGGTGTAGGTGTGTATTTGTGCGAGTGTGTGTGTGTGAATATGTGTGTGTGTGAATATATGTTCGTTGTAAAGAATATGCAAATTTGTTTCTCATGGGTGTTAAAATGGTTGCAACCGTGTTCCGATGGCTAAAGCATGAATAAACATTTTATTAGATCATAACTGTGTTTAATTTTAAAATTGGCGGTCGTTCAGTGATTTCCT
>NC_046000.1:4691524-4721524 GCF_010909765.2 Amblyraja radiata | reverse complement strand
GAGGGTAGAAGCAATAGGTAGCAAGGTGAAAAGTAAAAGTGGCAGGCCGGCAAATCCAGGGCAAAAATCAAAAAGGGCCACTTTTCAGCATAATAGTATAACGGGTAAGAATGTTGTTAAAACAAGCCTGAAGGCTTGGTGTCTCAATGCAAGGAGCATTCGTAATAAGGTGGATGAGTTGAATGTGCAGATAGCTATTAATGACTATGATATAGTTGGGATCACGGAGACATGGTTCCAGGGTGACCAAGGCTGGGAGCTGAACATCCAGGGATATTCAATATTCAGGAGGGATAGCAGAAAGGGAAAGGAGGTGGGGTAGCGTTGCTGGCTAGAGAGCAGATTAACGCAATAGAAAGGAAGGACATTAGCTTTGAGGATATGGAATCGATAAGGGTAGAGCTGCGAAACACTAAGGGGCAGAAAACCGTAGTGGGAGTTTTGTACAGGCCACCTAACAGTAGTAGTGTAGTTGGGGATGGCATTAAACAGGAAATTAGAAATGCGTGTAATAAAGGTAAAACAGTTATAATTGGTGACTTCAATCTAAATATAGATTGGGTGAATCAAATTGGCAAGGGTGCTGAGGAAGAGGATTTCTTGGAATGTATGCGGGATAGTTTTCTAAACCAACATGTAGAGGAACCAACATGCAGGCTATTCTAGACTGGGTATTGAGTAATGAGGAAGGGTTAGTTAGCAGTCTTGTTGTGCGTGGCCCCTTGGGCAAGAGTGACCATAATATGGTTGAGTTCTGCATTAGGATGGAGAGTGACATCGTTAATTCAGAAACATGGGTCCTGAACTTAAAGAAAGGTAACTTTGAGGGTATGAGACGTAAATTGGCCAAGATAGACTGGCTATTGATTCTTAATGGATTGACAGTGGATATGCAATGGAAGGCATTTAAAGACTGCATGGATGAACTACAACAATTGTTCATCCCAGTTTGGCAAAAAAAATGAATCAGGGAATGTAGTCCATCCGTGGATAACAAGGGAAATCAGGGATAATATCAAAACAAAAGATGAAGCGTACAAATTAGCCAGAAAAAGCAGCCTACCAGAGGACTGGGAGAAATTCAGAGACCAGCAGAGGAGGACAAAGGGCTTAATTAACAAAGGGAAAATAGATTATGAAAGAAAACTGGCAGGGAACATAAAAAATGACTGCAAAAGCTTTTATAGATATGTGAAGAGAAAAAGTTTATTTAAAACAAATGTAGGTCCCTTGCAGTCAGAAACGGATGAATTGATCATGGGGAACAAGGACATGGCAGACCAATTGAATAACTACTTTGGTTCTGTCTTCACTAAGGAAGACATAAAACATCTGCCGGAAATAGCAGGGGACCGGGGGTCAAATGAGATGGAGGAACTGAATGAATTCCAGGTTAGCCGGGAAGTGGTGTTAGGTAAATTAAATGGATTAAAGGCCGATAAATCCCCAGGGCCAGATAGGCTGCATCCCAGAGTACTTAAGGAAGTAGCCCCAGAAATAGTGGATGCATTCGTGATAATTTTTCAAAACTCTTTAGATTCTGGAGTAGTTCCTGAGGATTGGAGGGTAGCTAATGTAATACCACTTTTTAAAAACGGAGGGAGAGAGAAAACGGGGAATTACAGACCAGTTAGTCTAACGTCGGTAGTGGGGTAACTGCTAGAATTAGTTATTAAAGATGGGATAGCAGCACATTTGGAAAGTGGTGAAATCATTGGACAAAGTCAGCATGGATTTATGAAGGGTAAATCTTGTCTGACGAATCTTATAGAATTTTTCGAGGATGTAACTAGTAGAGTGGATAAGGGAGAACCAGTGGATGTGTTATATCTGGACTTTCAGAAGGCTTTCGACAAGGTCCCACATAAGAGATTAGTATACAAACTTAAAGCACACGGTATTGGGGGTTCAGTATGGATGTGGATAGAGAACTGGCTGGCAGACAGGAAGCAAAGAGTAGGAGTAAAGGGGTCCTTTTCACAATGGCAGGCAGTGACTAGTGGGGTACCGCAAGGCTCAGTTCTGGGACCCTAGCTATTTACGAGATATATTAATGATTTGGACGAGAGAATTGAATGCAACATCTCCAAGTTTGCAGATGACACGAAGCTGGGGTACAGTGTTAGCTGTGAGGAGGATGCTAAGAGGCTGCAAGGTGACTTGGATAGACTGGGTGAGTGGGCAAATGCATGGCAGATGCAGTATAA
Source organism: Amblyraja radiata (assembly GCF_010909765.2). Taxonomy (NCBI): domain Eukaryota; kingdom Metazoa; phylum Chordata; class Chondrichthyes; order Rajiformes; family Rajidae; genus Amblyraja; species Amblyraja radiata. Next base: position 4,719,317 of record NC_046000.1, on the reverse strand, counting down.
TGTGGACAAATGCGCGGTTATGCACTTTGGTGGCAAAACAGGAAAGTAGATTAGTATCTGAATGTTGGCCGATTCGGAAAGGGGGAGATGCAACGAGATCTGGGTGTCATGGTACACCAGTCATTAAAAGTAGGCATGCAGTTGCAGCAGGCAGTGAAGAAGGCGAATAGTATGTTAGCATTCATAGCAAAAGGATTTGGGTATTGGGGCAGGGAGGTTCTTCTGCAGTTGTACAGGGCCTTGGTGAGACCACACCTGGAGTATTGCGTACAGTTTTGGTCTCCTAATCTGAGTAAAGACATTCTTGCCATAGAGGGAGTACAGAGAAGGTTCACCAGACTGATTCCTGGGATGTCAGGACTTTCATATGAAGAAAGACTGGATAGACTCGGTTTGTACTCGCTAGAATTTGGAAGATTGAGGGGGGAACTTATAGAAACTTACAGAATTCTTAAGGGGTTGGACAGGCTAGATGCAGGAAGATCGTTCCAGATGTTGCGGAAGTCCAGGACAAGGGTACACAGTTTAAGGATAATGGGGAAATCCTTTAGGACCGAAATGAGGACAACTTTTTTCACACAGAGAGTGGTGAATCTCTGGAAATCTCTGCCGCAGAAGGTAGTTGAGGCCAGTTCATTGGCTATATTTAAGAGGGAGTTAGATGTGGCCCTTGTGGCTAATGGGATCAGGGGGTATGGAGAGAAGGCACGTACAGGATACTGAGTTGGATGATCAGCCATGATCATATTGAATGGCGGTGCAGGCTCGAAGGGCCGAATGGCCTACTCCTGCACCTATTTTCTATGTTTCTATGTTTCTAAGAAGGAATGGGAGACCATGAATGTAGACCTGACTCATATCTTACAGGGTGTAAGGGGTACAGTTGAAAGAAAGCGTGATAAGATGGGGAGACATCATCTATGGCTATAGAGCAGAACGATATGGAATAAGGGAGAAAAGGGAAAAGGCACCAGCTTTGGAAAGCAAATCAGACGGAAAAAGGAGAATTAATGCCTAATGCGGGAGAGAAGGCAGCTAAGAAGCAGTGGGGGAAGGCATCTGATATTCAGAAGGAGGGCATCACTGCCCCTTGGGAGGATGCTGTGCAGGAAGCCTTCTAATGAAAACAACTGCGATATATAGAGCTTTCAGCGGAGGTAGAACAGCGGAGCTGGAGAGCTAAGATCTGCCAGGTAGAAGTAGGATGTCGATGATTCATGGCAACATCTACCTAAAGACTGATGAAGGACCCGGGGATCAGCGGACAAGCCCTACGTCACGCCATTAAATACACGTCACAGGTGGCAGAGCGGAGTAGCTAGTGGCTTTGGCTGAAGAGGAAATACACCCTTTGGTCTCCCAAATAACCGACTAGACAGATGCAGAGGGGGGTGGTTCTGGGACGCTGGAATGCACCGCTGAGCCTACTGGAGACGTCGTGGGTTCTATCAGCGAAACGCCTATGGAAGAAGGAGCCCACTTGATAACCCGAATGACGTGTCTGCCTAGCCTTTCTCAACATCGGAGGAGCACGGGTGAGTGTAGAAGGCTCCCATCACCATCGGGAGTAAATTAATATTTGGCACTTTGTACTTTTAACATTTAGTCCTGTGTATTTATAAACTGCTGTCCAAATGTGCCGCTATTTCATATTTTATAATTGACTGCAGCAGCTTCCCCACCACGAATGGCAGGCTAACTGGTCAATGATTCCCTGTTTTCTCTCTTCCTCGTTTCTTAAAAAGTAGCTAACTTCCAATCCACAGAAACTGATCCTGAATCGAGGGAACTTTGGAAAATGATCACCAATGTGTCCAAGACTTCTAGAGCCACTTCCTCTAATACGCTGGGATGCAGAGCATCAGGCCATGGGGATATATCAGCCTTCAGTCCCACCAGTCTACCCACTAGCATTTCCCGCCTTATGTGAAGTTCCTTCATTTTCTCCGTCACCCTAGGTCCTGTGGCCACTAGTACATCTGGGAGATTGCTTTTGTCTTCCTAAGTGAAGATAGATCAAAAGTACCTGTTCAACACTTCTGCCATGTCCTTGTTCCCCATATTAATTTCACCTGTTTTGTCCTCAAAGAACCAAATGGTCTTAACTAAGTCTTCACATACCTAAATACGCATTTATTATCCTACTTTATATCTTGGCTGGCTTACCTACGTACCTCAACTTTTCTCATCGTATTGCCCTTTTAGTTATCTTCTGTTTCTCTTTGAAAGATTCCCAATCCTCAGGTTTCCCGCTCATCTTTGCTGCGTTATGCTCCTGTTTTATTTTTATACTCTCCTTGAGTACCCTTGTCAGCCACGGTCGCCTCTTGCTTGCCTTAGAATCCGTCGTTCTCTCTGGAATGAACTGTGCTCGCACCTTCTGTATTATTGCAAGAAATATCTGCCTTTGTTGCTCCACTGACATCTCTGCTACGGTCTTTTCCCAGTAAAATGTTGGTCAGCTCCCTTTGCTCAACTGTAATACTGACTTACTGACTTACAGCATGGTCACCCATTAATTCTTGGACTATGGGCCCTGGTTCTAGACCCACCAAACATGGGGAGGATTTTCCTTCACACAGAACATGATCCTTCAGCAAGCAGCGCGAGTCCGGTCTTCACATCACAAAGCAAGCACCAGACAAGATTCAGTACCTTAACCTCGTGCGACATCTGGTATAGCGGTGAGCAAAGCAGTTGGCCCGGGTTCGTTTCCCGGCCATCGCAATTTGAACACTTTTACGTATTTAGCATTTGAACTGATGGAAACAAACTTCACACAGAACACGAACCGTGCAGAAGTCGATGCGCCGATGTTCTACTACGGCAAACTGACGTGCAACTTCTTCAATCCACTCACATCTGTAGTTCTATTTGAATGCGAATCATTCGCCATTTGATATATGCATCACTGTGTCACTGCGGCTTCCCGTTCCACTCTACTCCCGGTTACCAGAGCAAACACGATAAAGTGATTGATTCAAAACGAGTGACGTAGGCTCCCCGCCGCAGGCTCTCTTTCTATGTTTACTCCCTGGAATCTCCCTGCCCACTTTTACTCGATTTTGACATAGACTTCAACGCCTCCTTCTGCACCGACAGAAGTGACATGGTCATACAGCTCATAATCAAGCTTCCCGTTATTGTCTGTTTTACCGTTTTTACTGGTGTTTCTGTGGAACCTAAAGCTATTTGGATTCCGTTGGGAAATGCGTGGGTGGAAAATAAAAAGCAAGGCAGAATGCAGAGGATAACTGGTCATTTTTTCCTAACTTGTACACTGCTGGCCCGAAACTTGGACAATTAATCGTTGATGCTGCTGGACCCACTGAATTCCCCAGTGAATTGATATTTGCTCCAGATTCTATCACCTGCAGTAGCTTACATCTCTCTCGCTTACTTACTGTTTTCCTCCATCTTTTCTATTTCCTTCCGACTTTCTTGCTTTCTTCAGTTCTGACCGCCTTATTATCATATAGCGCTGCTATCCACCCCCCCCCCCCCCCCCCACCCCCCCCCACCCCCCCCCCCCCCCCCCCCCCCCCCCGTGCCCACAGTTTCCTGCATCCAGATAATTGTACCTGTGCTCAATGTTTCACTATGAATTGTTCGCATTCCGGAAGTAACCACATTATGTTTAATACCCTAGTGTTATTGTTCCAACCGTGTCCATGATCGCGGTTCCCAGGCCTCGAAAAGGAACACAATAAGATGTTATTCCGTGGGATGCTGAAGATAATTTATCCCTACCTACACTAGCTGGACTCTAAAATAACTGATCTACACTAACTGGACATTAAACTACGAACTATTGTTTTCGCTGCTGCTATCAGGCAACAGCACCGTCCTTTCACCAGCCAAAGTGCGGTCCTGGCCTCCCATCGACCACATCGGTGACCTATAACTTGCCTTAAATCATTGCATTAAAAGTTGCACTTTTTCATTATTTTCACGTTTCCTTCATGGGATAGCATGTAACCGATGCTTTTCTCTGTATTACGGTACACGTGGCAATAATCTAAGATGACTGAGGTCTTTAGACTTTTTGCAATCAAATTGCTTTCATTTTATTGTGTTCCTATTAATAACATGTTTACCGGAATATTATGCTGCAGCAAGTAAGAATTTTATTGTATCTTCTTCGGGACATATGACAATTAAAGGCTTTTAATTTTTGAACTTCACATGCCCAGCTCTCTGGGACTCGGTGCTTAATCGCGTTTGCAAGTAAAAGGCAGAATCAGTTCAAAGCCCCGGGTGGATGTCCCCGTGAATTTTCCGTCACGTTTCAAGATTCAAGGCCTTAAACTTTCTGGGACTTAATGAAGAGAAGACAGAGGTGATTTTCTTTGGCCCCAATGGCTGCCGTGAACCTCCCTTTGTTGACTTGGGTCCACTGGCATTGTCTGTAAAGCCAACCGTCTTGAACCTGGGTTTTAGGATGGACGGTGATTTTAAACTAGATAAACAAATAGGCGCGGTGGTTAAGTCCAGCTTCTTTCACCTAAGGAAGCTGGCAAAGGTGAAGCCCATTCTCGAGCGGGAGCATTTTGAAACAGTAATCCATGCCTTTATTACGTCTAGGCTGGATTACTGTAACGCACTCTACTCTGGAGTCGCACGAGCTTCATTGGCTCGTCTCCAGCTTGTTCAAAATGCTGCCGCTCGCCTTTTGACTGGAACTCGAAAGAGGGAGCACATTACGCCAATTTTGGCCTCCCTACACTGGCTCCCAGTGCACTTTCGAGTTCATTTCAAAATTATTGTATTTGTTTTTAAATCGTTGAATGGGCTCGCCCCACCTTACCTCTCTGAGCTGCTCCACCTATATGCTCCTGCCCGGTGCCTCAGGTCAGCTGATCAGCTGCTCCTTGAGGTACCAAGGTCTAAGCGGAAGCTAAGAGGGGATAGAGCCTTCTCTGTTGCTGCTCCGGCACTCTTGAACACCTTGCCGTTGCACATCAGACAGGCCCCCTCACTGTCCATCTTCAAATCCTCCCTAAAAACACATTTTTATTCTTTGGCTTTCGACACTGGCTGAGGCATTGCTCCTGTTTTTAGTGCTTTTAATGTCTTTTAATTTTTTTGTGTGTTTTTTATAGTCCTTCGTTTTACGGTTTTTAAATGGTTTTTAATTGTTTGTAATAGCTTTTTGTTCATGAGTTCTCATGTACAGCACTTTGTGGCAACTGTAGTTGTTTAAAGTGCTTTATAAATAAAGTTATTATTATTATTATTATTATTATTCATCGTCGCCACCGTGGAGATGCCTGAAAATGAATCCGGGGCCTCTTACATGCAAAACAACTTTCGCTAAACTACACCCCCCATGCTGCAAGCAGCTCTGAGATAAAACACCCTGTCGTTTCGCTTCTGCTGAGAAAGAAACACATATTATGCAGGGTAGAAAATAGCTGGGCGGGTCGATTAGGCATTCAATTTACTCTGGCACTTCACACGATTGTGCCTGGTTTCCGAACTCTGTCCACTATCCCCACTTACTTCCCATACCTCCGGACACCGCTTGCGTCAAGCTATTTATTTGTTCATTGTTGCAGCCTTTTTCAGAAGACGCAGATAAAGAGAGGGGGGGGGGGGGTTTAGATATAGAGGAAAAAGAGCGCGAGGGGGAGGGGGGGGTGAGAGAGAGATACAGTCAGAGGGAGAGAAGAAAAAAAAAAAGAGAGAGAGAGAGAGAGAGAGAGAGAGAGAGAGAGAGAGAGAGAGAGAGAGAGAGAGAGAGAGAGAGAGAGAGAGAGAGAGAGAGAGAGAGGGAGAGATAGATAGGTGCAGCAGCATCTATGGAGCGAGGGAAATAGGCAACGTTTCGGGCGGAAACCCTTCTGGTTTCTGCAAGACACAGTAAACGATAATACCCACATTCGTGGAGTTACGTTCGAGAGGCGTGAAACCGATCTGACCGTGGATGCTGGGGCCGATGTAATGCGAAGAGGCAGAGTGACGCAAATGACTCTGTCAACACAGGAGGGTCATGGGCCCTCCTAGAGTCTCATTACGGTAGAAGGATCAGTTCCTGTGGATTGGAGGAAATGCAGTGGCGAATGGAGTGCCGCAAGGCTCGGTGTTGGGGTCGCAACTGTTTACAATATATATTAATGATTTGCAAGAGGGAATTAGAAGGAACACTAGCAAGCTGTGAAGAGGATGTTAGGACGTTGCAGGGTGACCTGGACCCGTTCAGTGAGTGCTCATGCTTGGCAGATGCAGTGCGATGGAGATAAATGAGAGGTTATCCACTTTGGCGGCAAAAACAAGGGGGCATATTATTATCTCAATGGCGTTACGTTATGTAAGGGGGAGGTGCAGCAAGACCTGGGCGTACTTGTACATCGGTCACTGAATGTTGGTGTGCAGTTACAGCAGGCAGTGAATAAAGCTAATGGAATTTTGTCCTTCATGACAAGCGGATTTCAGTATAGGAGTAAAGAGGTATCTCTGCAGCTATATAGGGCTCTGGTGAGACCGTGTTGGTCCAATTTTGGTCCCCGAATTTGATGAAGGACATCCTTGTGATTGATGCAGTGCAGCGTAGGTTCACGAGATTGATCCCTGGGATGGCGGGGCTGTCATATGAGGATAGATTGAAAAGACTGGATTGTATTCACTGCAGTTTAGATGGAGAAGAGGGGATCTTATAGAAACATATAACCTTATAAAAGGACTGGTCAAGTTAGATGCAGGAAAAATGTTCCCAATGTTGGGCGAGTGAGGAACCAGGAGCCGACAGTCTTAGAATAAAGGGGAAGCCACTTTAGACTGAGGTGAGAAAAAACGTTATCACCCAGAGAGTTGTGAATTTGTGGGATCCCAGCCACAGAGGGCGGTGGAGGTCAAGTAACTGGATGGATTTAAGTGAGAGTTAGATAGAGATCGGAGGTACACAAAAATGCTGGAGAAACTCAGCGGGTGCAGCAGCATCTATGGAGCGAAGGAAATAGGAACGTTTCGGGCCGAAACCCTTCTTCAGACTGATTGGGGTGGCAGGGAGAAGGAAGGAAACAAAGGAGGAGGAGGAGCCCGAGGGCTGGGGGATTGGAGGAGACAGCTCGAGGGCTAAGGAAGGGGAGCAGACAGCAAGGGCTTACAAAATTGGGAGAATTCAATGTTCATGCCCGACGGATGCAGCCTCCCCAGGCGGAATATGAGGTGCTGTTCCTCCAATTTCCGGTGTTGCTCACTCTGGCAATGGAGGAGACCCAGGACAGAGAGGTCGGATTGGGAATGGGAGGGGGAGTTGAAGTGCTGAGCCACCGGGAGATCTGGTAGGTTCTTGCGGACCGAGCGGAGGTGTTCGGTGAAACGATCGCCCAACCTCCGCTTAGTCTCACCGATGTAGATCAGCTGACATCTAGAGCAGCGGATGCAGTAGATGAGGTTGGAGGAGATACAGGTGAACCTCTGTCGCACCTGGTACGACTGCTTGGGTCCTTGAATGGAGTCGAGGGGGAGGTAAAGGGACAGGTTTTCCATTCCCCAGCCCTCGGGCTCCTCCTTCTCCTTTGTTTCCTTCCTTCTCCCTGCCACCCCCAATCAGTCTGAAGTAAGGTTTCGGCACGACACGTTACCTATTTCCTTCGCTCCATAGATGCTGCTGCACCCGCTGAGTTTCTCCAGCAGTTTCGTGTACCTTCGATTTTCCAGCATCGGCAGTTCCTTCTTGAACACGTTAGATATAGATATATAGGCTAGTGGGATCAATGGATATGGGGAGAAGCCCTGCACCGTTGATCGTCCCCAATCAACTCTTTATTGATTGAAGGCGGTCACCCATGATCACAATGAGCTGGCTCGAAGGACCGAATGGCCTCCTCATGCACCTATTTTCTATGTTTCTATCTATGATTAAGTGGAGGTGAGGGAATTGGAGCAGCCGAGTTGCAGCTACGGATATCCCAAATCACCTCAATGCTGCCTGCGCCCTGAAATTACATTGAGGGGAGATTTCAACAATTTCTTTAGCTGGTTCCTGAAATGTTTCTGTGTCACGGCGTAAAGTGCAGTGTTTGTGCAACAGCTCAGGAGCTGCAGCATTGACCCCAGTTCTCGTACAGAATCTGGTGGGCGCAGAGTCGCAGCGAAGGAAAAATACAGTCGGTTCCACACACCATACACCATGAACAATGCCCATAACAGGATAAAATTCCCCGAGACCACGAGCTGCAAAATGAGGGATTTCCTGCGGCTCTCCATTTCTGGTTCTCTGGGACTCTCCCCACCGATGGGACCCCGGAACCTCCCGCGCACTCTGCTGGCGACTAATACGTGTCTGATCGTTAAAACATTGAGCAGGAGAACCAGCGCCAATGGGATTAGAGGTGTCAGGAAGTAATGAAGGAGCTCGATTGATCCCCAGACCACTGACCCATGGACACCTCGTGCCCCGCCACAAAACCACGGGACATTAAAAGGACTATATTTCTTTGTGAGCATGAAATACCAAAATATGTTCTTTAAACAGCTCAGCACCACTACTGTCCCCACAACCACGGCAGCTGTTCTCGCGGTACAGTATTTCATTTTCAGCTTCTGACAACAAATAGCGACAAACCGATCAAACGTGAACGTGACGGTGAACCACACAGAGCAGTCGGCGGCCGCATAAAGCAGGACAGCGTGGATATTGCACACGGGGAGGTTCCACAAGAACACAATACGATTCTGGAAAGCAATTGGTATCTGCCTCAGTATCAGGTCAATGGCAACGACCAGTAGATCCGCCGTCGCCATGGTGACCAGATAGATAGTGACTCCTTTCGAGAGGCCGCACTTTCCACGGGAAAGGATCACGATCGTCACCACGTTCACTGCCAGGAATCGAATAAATACGGATTTAAAATATCAGATTGAAACGGCGTGTCTGCATTGAAACATAAAGACATTATCATTTGCTGGAAATACGTTATAGTGAATGGGTGTGTTGTAATTAATCGCAGAAGTAATCGTAAAGAAACATAATATTTGGCACACAGTAAAACAAGGGATGCTGCAAGCTAAATATTCCTGATAAATATATCTTTTTTCCATGTTCAGAATTAAATTAGACCTGAGGGATGCCTCAAAGAGACGTTGCTTAAGCAAAGATACAACGCATGTCACAAATATTGATCATGAAATTAAGCTCAGATTCCTGCTGCTAATAACTCTCTACTCACGCTTTATTTGTAAGTGGGCCAGCAGCCAATTATACTGGTGAGCAGGCGGAATCCCACGATCTGATTTGTTCACTGCCGGACATAAATGTCCCTTTAATTTTACCCTTTCGCCACTTCATTTTCTATTATCAGGTTCCTTCAAATTGTAAAAGGTCGCGCAGTCATTCATGAGAACTAAAACAAATAATACTTCACAATCATTCACAAATGATTCGAAGAAAAGAGTTGAAAGCTTGGAAAAAGTGACAAATTGAACCGAACACTGGGAAATTGAGGTCGACGACCGAGTGCCGTGGCGCAGGGAGGACAATAAACTAAGTTCCGACGAGGTACGATTGTGGCATAACGTGACATAACGTACAACATTAAAAAGGGAGAGGCTACGATTGAATATGCGGAATGTTTGAATCTGACATGACATAGCAACAAAATAACAAAATAATTAGGCGAACTCACGGGTTAGAAATTGGAAACCATCCAGGAGACAGTAATGAATCTGCGATATAAAATTCGTCTGAGACCAAGTATTATTCTGTATCTAGTGCGCAAAACAGCACTGAGAAGAGAATGCAATGTCGAATCAATTGGATTTTTTTGTGGAATTAAATATCCGGACAGACAAAGGTCTATCAATGTTTGTTGTTTACTTGGATTTTCAAAAGACTCTGGATAACGTTCCACATGTGAGGCTGCTGAAAGAGTTGATAATATTAGAGGATTTATGCGAGCATGCATAAAGGTTGGCTGATATGGTAGAACGCCAGGAGTGGGAATGACTGAATGAATGAATGAATGAATGAATGAATGAATGAATGAATGAATGACTGAATGAATGAATGACTGAATGAATGAATGTATGAATGAATGAATGAATGAATGAATGAGTGAATGATTGATTGAATGAATGAATGAATGAATGAATGAATGAATGAATGACTGAATGAATGAATGAATGAATGAATGAATGAATGAATGAATGAATGAGTGAATGAATGGATGAATGGATACGTTTACTAGCCATGTATGCACACATACAACGAATTTGCGTTGGTGCTCCGCTCGCTGTAAAAACACGACATACAATAAACATTTAAGAATAAACCATAAAATATCATAACATTAGGTATACATCATTGTAGCTTAAACATATAAATGAAATGAAATACCAGAGCAAAAGGAGGTTACAGAGTTTTGGTTATTGAGTGGAGCTACTGCTCTTGGAAAAAAATATGTTTTTATTTCTGGCTGTGGCGGATATAACAGTCCGGAGTCACCTTCTAAAGGGACGTACTTCAAAGAGTTTGGGGCCATGGTGAGAGGAGTCAGAGATGATCCCTCAGAGATCAGCTCGCTTCCTGACCATTGAGGTGTACAATTCATCAATGGCGGGATGGTTGCAGCCATCAAAATTCTCAGCTGAACGAACATAGCCCTGCCAGCAGCGGCTCGCCTGCAGTCCGTTTGTTTTAACTTTTTTGTGTTGTTTTGTTTCGTTTTGTCTAGTTAAGTTTTTGGTTTATAGGTTGTGTTTATGTGGGGGGGGGGGAGGGAGGTTGAAACAGGGCTTGCTGTCTCTCCCTTCGGGGGAATACGACTTTTCTGCCGTGCCCCCCTTCTCTGCCTCCGTCTGCGCTGAGGCCTAATGGCGGAGCTGGCGACCTTGAGACTCCGGAGGCAGAGCCAGTCAGGACTTGCTCTGGGCTCGCTACCGTGAGGGCGGTCCGGCTCGGAGCTGGAACGGCGCTCCCGTGAGGGGGCTGTGGCACTCCCGTCGGGGCTGCCCAGCCGAGGGTGGAACGGCGCTCCGGTCGGAGCGGCCCAGCCCGAGGTTGGAACGGCACTCACGTGAGGGCGATCCGGCTCGGGGCTGGAACGGTGCTCGGGTGGCTGGGACCGCGTTCTGGCGGCGGTGACCTGAGTCCGGGGTTCAGCCGTGGGCCAGCGGCTGTGTCCGCTGGACTGGAGGGCGGCAGCTTCGACCACCCCGGGCCGCCGTGTTTGTGCCGGCCCGTTTGCGGGGTTCAGTGAGCCGCGGGATTGTTTGTGCCATCGCCCGGTGGGGTATCGCCTCAGCGCAGAGGGAGAAGAGGAGGGAAGAGACTGCAGCCCTAAGATTTTGCCTCCACCACACTGAGGAGGTGATTGGAGGACTCACTGTGGTGGATGTTAATTTGTGTTTACTGTTGTTTATTATTGTATTATTGTATGTAAGACTGCAGGCACGAAATTCCGTTCAGACCGTAAGGTCTGAATGACAATAAAGGTAATTCTATTCCATTCCATTCTATTCTATTCTATTCTATTCTATTCTATTCTATTCTATTCTATTCTATAGAAACCTAGAAACATAGAACATAGATGCATGAGTAGGCCATTCGGCCCTTCGAGCCTGCACCGCCATTCAAAATGATAATGGCTGGTCATCCAACTCATTATCCGCTGCAGCCTCCGGAAGTCGTGCTTGTGAACGTGGTGTTGATGAAGGTTAGAGGGGAGAGGGGAGGGGAGCTCTCCGAACGTTTACTATAATTTTCACGTTCTTAAGGGCATTGAAATTCAGGTTGTTACGAAGGCACCAAGTCGCCGGGTTTGTCACTTCCTGTCAGTAGGCAGATTATTCCCAATTCTGGATGAGTCCAATCAGTGTTGTGCCGTCCGCAAACTTGGGAAGCTTGACAAAGGAATATGTGGAGGTACAGTCGTCGGCGTAGAGAGAGTAAAGGAGAGGGAAGAGTACGCAGCCCTGTGGTGCGCTCGTGGTGAGGGTCTGCGGGTCCGAGATGTGCTTTCCCAGCCTCACATGCTGCTTCCTGCCTGTCAAGAGGTTGGCAATCCACTGACGGAGGGGTTCAGACACAGTACAATGGGATAATTTGCAGTTTAGTAGCTCTGGCTGTTGAATGCAGAGCTAAAATCCACTAACAAAATCCTTGCATAGGCCCCCTAGTGGTCCAGGTGCTGGAGGATGAAGCCCGGGCCTACGTTGACCTCGTCATACACATATCTATTGGCCCGGCTTGCAAACTGCAGAGGATCCAGCAGGGGGTTCGTGATATTTTTCAGTTGGGCCAGTATAAGTCTTTCAAGGGTCTTCATGATTACAGAACCACAGACCTGTAGTAATTAAGATAAGTATTCCTTGTCTTTTTGGTTACAGGGACAATAATGCAGAATTTGCAGCAAGCAGGGACAGTGTAGGTTTGCAGGGACTGGTTGAAAGTTATTCGGCACAAAGCTTGAGGGTGGAGTGGGAAACATTGTCCGGTCCTGAATATTTCCGCCTTTCTGTCTTCTGAACATTCTCTCCCCCTACTCAATTTCTACTGTTGGTAATGGAGAAGTGGCCAGACTGAGATGGGCATCAAAGAGGTGTGGATAGACTCGGCTTGTAATCGCTAGAATTTTTGAAGATTGAGGGGGGATCTTATAGAAACTTACAAAATTCTTAAGAGATTGGACAGGCTAGATGTATGAAGATTGTTACCGTAGTTGGGGAAGTCCAGAACAAGGGGTTACAGTTTAAGGATAAGGAGGAAGTATTTTAGGATCGAGATGAGGAAAACATTTTTCACACAGAGAGTGGCGAGTCTCTGGAAATTTCTGCCACATAAGGTAGTTGAGGCCAGTTCATTGGCTATATTTAAGAGGAAGTTAGATGTGGCCCTTGTGGCTCAGGGGATCAGGGGTATGTAGAGAAGGCAGGTACGGGATACTGAGTTGGATGATCAAATATGATCATATTGAATGTCGGTGCAGGCTCGAACGGTCGAATGGCCTACTGTGCAGATATTTTCTATGTTTCTATATTTCTAAAACCTTATTCGTAGTAGGAGTCGGAGGGCGATGCCTGAGTATTGTTTGTGCGGCCAACGGTAAATGATTACTGGTAGATGACAGTGAGCAGTGATAGGATCTTAGCCATTTGAGCTGAGTGTTAAGTATTTTAATATGAAAGCAAGTGAAAGGATAGCGAGTTTGCAAGACAATCTGTGGTATCGGTGGTAAGTTAATCCTGTCGTTCAGACAGTTTTCCGTTAACTCCCCAGTCATTGTTATTATACGCAGTGGCTCAATACCCGCTTGCATTAAGGCAACACATTTTCGACCTCTTGCCAACACTACAGATATGAAACACAAATGCACGTCAACGAACAGAAGTAACAGCTTTCAGCTGCTGTCATCGCCTGTCGTGGAGGAGTGAATTCTATGGAGACGAAAACAATTAGCAATTCAAGGCAACCTAATAGGAAAGTGGCGGCAGCAAGCAAACGCTAATAGCGTACAGGTGGCAGGTAGCGGCAGGCAAGTGAATTCAGCAACTGCATTGTAGCTGGAGAAAATAGAGAGATATATTGTTTGTGCTCACAATCACTACACAGAGACTAAATCGTGGAAACAAGAAATGCTTTATTTGCGAGTCTGCAGAATCGGGTGCCTCTCCAAGTTGAGACACCCCGAGCTAAGGAAAACCGTCTATTTTTATACAATTCAGTATACAGTCTTTATTGATCGGACGCCTCCCCTTCTGACCCCTTCCAATCAGGGTACCGAGGTTCACAATCTTCCAACTCTCCCCTCCGTGCGTCATCAATCATTCCCTCTCCTCCCACATCATACATCGCATGTACATTTAAATTAGGTTCTTTGTCATGAGGGGCGTAAAGTTAATATTCATTTAACCTTTTAAGCATGCGCAGTATCTGTTGGCCTAACCTACTTAATTGCCTTTGACCTAAAGAATAGCTTCTGTGTTGTCAGCTACATTCCTTACCTCATCTTGTTATTCTACAATGTTATCAACAGCTCTGAAGGTCTGACTGTTTGTTCGAATCACAAGGTTGGTGATTCCAGCTATCGGCCCATCACAAGGTCGGTGACTTCAATCACTCGGCCCCTCGCAATGATGGTGGTTTAATCATCGTATCCCTCACAATCCTCCCTTTTTCTTTTGCTAAGCATCCTGTATTAAACCCCATTCCTAGACTTCCTGCTGTTCCAAAGCTAATAACATACTTTTTATCTCTCTTTCCTCTGGGTCCTTTCTCGGCTTCATTATCATTATCTTCTGGACGCCCCCTTTCTCCCCCATGGGGACTACAACTGCCTGCATTTGGCTTATACTTCTAGTTATAAGAACACTGAGACATGGTATACAACAGGGGATAATGATCAATGCAGCTAATGCCCATAAAATCACCAGTCCCACCGCTTTCCACCAGGCTCCTCCTAAGATGTAATCCCACCATCCTGCTCCCATGATTGTGTTCCATCTCTGTACCGGGACATGTGCTATTTTTCTGATTCCTTCTAATATATCCATTTTTGCTTGCCCGTTGTCATCTATGTTTAGGCAGCAATTAGAGAGGTTGAAATTTCCGCATACTCCTCCCTCTTCGGCTAGTAAGTAGTCTAAGGCCAAAAGGTTTTGGTATATCGCTGTTCTCATCTGTGTCTGCTGCTTTGCCAACATCTCTAGTGCAGATGCAGTCTGCTTAGTAATTACTTCCAGCACTGCCTGTAGTCTTATGATCCGATTTAACATATACACTGGGGTCCGGTAGTTCCAGGATCCGTCCTGTGCCCAAGTGGCTGGTCCATAATATGAGATGAATCTTGCAGGTGGCCACTCATCATTTTCCCATTTTCCGATGTCCATTCCTCTCTTCGTTCGGTGTAGATCGTCAAAGATGGGTGTTCCTAGCGACCGCCCCTCCTCAGTGGTCAACAGAAAAAACCCTGGTTGTACCAGTCCAATTAAACAAGTCCCACTCAGTTTTCTGGCAATACCGAGTATGCCTTGTGTCCGCATATCCATAGCAGTCCTTCAGGGCCGGTCCACTAGAGGTAACATTGTCCCATATGCCCTGCAACACTGGAATTCCCTGGTAAGGGTTGTTCCCGGTGCATTTCCATAATCCAGTCGATTCGCTTCCATCAGTCTTCATCCAGATTGTACAGTTTCCTTCATCCTTTACAGTGGGATACCATTGAGGTTCCTCTGGCCACCACACTCGGGATTGATTTGGCCACTGGGTGATGATGCGCTGGCAGGGGCTGCTGCCTACTAGGATGGCATCCTTTGCCCAGGGCCTAGCGATACACTCAGTTCCAACCGGGGTGTGTGTCAGGACCCATTCCTGGGGACTTCGATCTCTTCCCACCGTCAAATTCCACTTTATCAGGTCCCATACCTCAATGATAGATCCTCTCCATGGCCAGCGTGAGCTCATCAACGGTCCTCCACAAACCCAACAGTTAGTCACATTCAGGGTTCTGGCTATCCGGAGGGCCAAGTCCACAAACAGGTTTCTCCCCACTTCGGGGATCTCAATCTGCTGCTTTATTTCATCATACATAGTCTGGTGCAGTTGAGGCTGGGAAGGTGGGGGAGGTTTGTTGACTACTGCTTCTGCTAACTTCCCTTACACTACCTCCTTAATTTTGTCTAATGTTTCCTCTCTGGCTCGGGAAGGGATCCCTAACTGTCCTCTCTTGGTCAAGCAGACCCATTTCTCCCCTTTTGGGCAGGTAATGTGCCCAACACTTCCTACATGTCCCTTATTTTCTACTATATAATACCCCCTCCCCTCGTCCTGACAAACAGCTCTAGGCCTTAGGTCGTAGAAATCATCACTTACATGGGAATGATAGGTAAATGATCTGGTTGTTCGCCCTCCATATCTGATAGGATGGTAGCACTTATCACAGTTATTAACACTTCTTATAATGGTTACATACATAGTTAGTAATACTACAACTGCTCCTTTCATGCTGTTACTTTCATACACTTATTTCTTACTGAAAGTTAATGCCATGGGGCTTATTCCCTGGTTTTACCGTCCACTGATCGTCTTTCTCAGGAACTGACGGCGGGTCAACGGATCCTTTAACCCGGGTCGCATGTGTCCACCCTCTTTCTTTTGTTCGTACTGCTGTCTCCGTTGTCAGCAATGCCAGGTATGGGCCAGTCCACCGGGGCTGCAGTTGCTCCTCCTTCCAACTTTTAATCAGTAACCAGTCACCGGCCTTTAAAAGCGTGTATTGGAAAGTCGAGTGGTGGACTTTGTGCCAACAGTCCTTTTATTTTTAATTCTGCAAGGGAACGAGACACTGCCAGTAAATAGTTCCTCAGGAACACATCGCTGCCTTCGAAGGTCGGCGTGCCCTCTACCTTTCCAAGATAGGGCAGCCCAAACAACATTTCGTAGGGAGACACCGCAATATCTTTACGCGGTGCCGTTCGTATTCTTAATAATGCAATTGGTAAACACTTAGTCCAGGGTAATCTGGTTTCCTCCATTAACTTAGTTATCTGTGTTTTAAGGGTTGCATTCATCCTTTCCACTCGCCCAGAACTCTGGGGTTACCAGGGTGTATGCAATTTCCAATTTATTCCCAAGGTACTGCAAACCAACAGGTGAACCTTAGAGGCAAAATGTGTTCCTCGGTCGGAATCTATGGATTCGATGACCCCGTATCGGGGAATGATTTGTTCTAATAATATCCGGGTTACTGCCTGAGCGCTGGCATTTATCGTGGGAAATGCTTCCATCCACCTGGTGAAATGGTCTACAACTATTAGGAGGTACTTCCACCTTTGTATTCTTGGAAGTTCTGTAAAATCTACCTGTATTCTCTGGAAGGGTCTTATAGTCAATTTTTGTCCTCCACCAGGGACAGCTCTCATTATCTTCTTGTTAACCCTATGACATAACACACAACCGGAGACTGTCTGCTTAGCCAAAGTATAGATACGTCGGCAAGCGTAGGTCCGTAGTAGTGTGTCACACAGGGCCTGCGCTCCCCAATATGACTGGGAGTGCAGTTGTGTCATTAAATCCCGAGTTAATCCTTTGGTTAACATTTGTTTCCCATCCGGCGTCCACCACCTCCCGTCAGTGGAACGCCGAGCCCCTAACTCATTCAATTTATCCTCCTCCTCCTGTGAGAATACAGGTATCTTTCCTACTCCTTCCCTTAATGGTATTAAAGACAACATCCTCACTGTTCCTTCTGTCGCTGCCATTTTGGAGGCTCCGTCTGCCGCTTCATTTCCCCTTGCTTCTAATGAGTTCCCCTTTTGGTGTCCTGCCACATGGACCACCGCTATCCTTTCTGGCAAATGTAATGCTTCCAGCGCCTTCTCAATTAATTGCTCATGTGCCAACTCCTTTCCTCTTGCTGTAATCATCCCCCTTTCTTTCCATATTCTCACAAACGTGTGCACTACTCCAAATATGAGTCGGTGTACACCGTTCCTTCCTTCCCCTCCAACTATTCTAACGCCGATATTAAGGCATACAATTCACATGACTGAGCCGACCAACTACCTGGCAACCTGCCCGCCTCCACTCCTTCAAATCCTTCTCCTCCTATTATGGCATACCCACTATATCTTTTTCCATTTATACAGCGGGAAGAACCGTCTATAAACCACCTTTCTCCCTCTACCAGAGGCTGCTCCTCCAGTGTTCTGGTCTCTGCCCTTCCTGCTCGTCGTCCGCCGAGTATAAAAACTGGGAAGGGTTTAAATTCTTCTCGGTCAGAATGTTCAAATCGTCTTTTTCCATAAGTATCACTTCGTACTTTAGGATCCTGGAGTCAGTCAACCACCGGTTGGACTTCTGAGTTAGTATTGTCCGGACCGTGTGGGGAGTAGATACTACCAGGTCACATCCAAATGTCAATGTTCTACTTTCTTCCACTAATATTGCTGTTGCTGCGACCGCTTGAATACATTCAGGCCACCCTCGTGATACCGGATCCAAGAGTTTAGAAAGGAATGCGACTGGCTGTCGCTTCCCTCCTCTCTTTTGTGTCAGTACCCCCAACGCAATTCCATTCTCCGCATTAACAAAGAGATGGAATGGTTGATCGATGGACGGGAGGGTCAGTACCGGTGCGGTGATCAGGCTATTCTTTATTTCTCCAAATCTCTGTTCGTCCTCAGAATCCCATTGTACTTTATCAGTCTCCTCACACAATTTATCGTACAAGAATTTGACTTGTTGGGTGTAATTGTCTATCCATAATCTACAGTATCGAATTAACCCGAGAAACTTCCTGATTTCTTTTTTGTTCCTTGGCATCGGCAGCCCGGTGATCCCAGCTATTCTTTCGGGGTTTATTCTCCTTTTCCCGTCACTAATCAGGTGTCCTAGATATTTAACCTCCTGTTCTACAAATTGTAGTTTGTTTTTGGACACTCTTCAATCCCTTTTCCCCTAAAAAGTTTAAGAGGGTTATGGTTGCATCCCTTACTGGCTCTTCATCTCCGCCTGAGAGTAACAAATCATCTACGTACTGCAATAATTGTGTCCCATAGGTCCTGGGAACATCCTCTAATACTTGTTCTAATATTTGCCCGAACAGGTTTGGGGATTCAGTAAATCCCTGAGGGAGCACAGTCCATCGATACTGTTGCTTCCTCAGTGTGTCTGGGTTTTCCCACTCGAATGCAAAGAGGCCTCTACTTTCCTCCGTCGGTCTTTCTTACAGGGAGTATTGGTGTGTTGTAGGGGGACATACAACTCTCCAATACTCTATCCTTCAGTAAGTTTTCTATAATTGGCTGCAGCCCTTTCCTTCCTTCCATTGAAATCGGATACTGTCTTACTTGTACTACTTCACTTCCTTCTCGCAAGGCTATCCTCAGAGGTGGTATTCTTAGCCCTCCCCTATTTCCCTCTCTTGCCCACACCTGTGAGACTATTCTTTCTTCATCTTCGGTCGTCAATGTATCTAGTTGTACTATAATCTGTCCACCTACGGGAGCTGTGTCCATTCCTAATTGAATTTGTAAGTCCCTTCCCATCAGATTTATTCCTGCCTGGGGCATCAGGATTAAGTCTTCCATGGCCTCTCGATTTTTATATCTTACCATTACTCCTTCTATCTCGGGAGCTGTCATTACCTTTCCCCCTACTCCAGAGATTTTGACTTGCGTTTCCCCTAATCCCATTCCCTCCGGTATCCTGGTTACACTTGATCTTTCCGCCCCTGAGTCCACCATAAATACCGTGTCTTCTCCTTGGGGACCTAATTTTACGTTTACCAAGGGTTCCCGTGTACGACCTACACACCCCAAGGAGGGGAACCCCTGACCCCCCTATTCCTCCATCAGTGTGTACGATTGTACTTCATGCCTTATATTTGGACATTCTCTTTTAAAGTGTCCTTCTTTGTGACAATGATAACACCGGAATGGTCCGGTACGCCATCCCCCTGATCTTTGTTCTTTATTTCCCGGGGACCCCAACCTTGGTCCCTCCATTCACCCCCTCTTCTTTCTCTTCTTTGAAAGTTTGGGGTCCCTGGTTCTCGCCCCCCCCCCCCTCACGGGAGGAGCAGATGCCCTGACCACGGGGGTTCTTTGGGTTGGGTTCCAACGCCACTTATTTCTCAATCCGACAACTCTTCGGATGTCTCAATAAGCCAGACGCACACCTCACCGCCCCCCCCCCCACACCCCCACCGGGCAACATCCGCCCCAATGGACTATCAGGCGGAATTTGCGGCTCTTCACCAGTTTGAGCCTTTTTCCCCCGGGCCCTTACTTTGCCCGTTCCGGTTACCCATCCCTGTCAGAACTTTTTCCGTCCAACAGAACCCAATCGCCCGAGTAATACTTAATAGTCAATATTCTTACCCGAGTCCTGTGCACAGAAATTGCTCGATTGATTGATCCCTTTCACCGGATTCCCTCTTGTTTCCAGAGTCTCTTGTCCCAATATCACTCGCTCAAACCGCTGACGGCAAGCAAGGAGTTCAGAGACTGCTGAAATCAGCAGGGTGCACCTTCCCTTCCTTTCGTGCCTCCGTCAAGCGGCCGGAGTGGCGATCCCGGACGAGCCCCCAACTTGTGAGATATATTGTTTGTGCTCAAAATCACTACTCAGAGACTAAATCGTGGAAACAAGAAATGCTTTATTTGCGAGTCTGCAGAATCGGTTGCCTCTCCAAGTTGAGACACCCCGAGCTAAGGAAAAACGTCTATTTTTATACAATTCAGTATACAGTCTTTATTGATCGGACGCCTCCCCTTCTGACCCCTTCCAATCAGGGTACCGAGGTTCACAATCTTCCAACCCTCCCCTCCGTGCGTCATCAATCATTCCCTCTCCTCCCACATCATACATCGCATGTACATTTAAATTAGGTTC
This sequence comes from Amblyraja radiata, assembly GCF_010909765.2. NCBI lineage: Eukaryota > Metazoa > Chordata > Chondrichthyes > Rajiformes > Rajidae > Amblyraja > Amblyraja radiata. The sequence goes on along the minus strand of NC_046000.1, from coordinate 4,698,982 downwards.
TTTGTCATGAGGGGCGTAAAGTTAATATTCATTTAACCTTTTAAGCATGCGCAGTATCTGTTGGCCTAACCTACTGCCTTTGCCTTTGACCTAAATATTAGCTTCTGTGTTGTCAGCTACATTCCTTACCTCATCTTGTTATTCTACAATGTTATCAGCAGCTCTGAAGGTCTGACTGTTTGTTCGAATCACAAGGTTGGTGATTCCAGCTATTCGGCCCATCACAAGGTCGGTGACTTCAATCACTCGGCCCCTCGCAATGATGGTGGTTTAATCATCTTATCCCTCAAAAAATGAACAAAGACAGCAAGAAATGTGGCACAGATAACAAGATAAAATGCAATCAGATGCTGTTTATATTATTAAACTGGAAATTAACAACTTACCAGGAACAGCTATAATGGCGAGGATCGGATAGTAAATCAGTTGAATGGTCGCAAGTGCATGCGCAAGTCGGAAATCTACCGTCAACCAGTCATAATTTGCAAAAATATATTGAGCATACCAGAACACATTTTTACCCGTTCCAGCAACCCGTTCCGCACGATTCAGTTTGCGAGCCATTACTTTCGCAGCACACTCTCCTGTTTCCAGAGATCGCTCCTTCCCCTCCCCGGTGTAGAGCAGGAGATCTCAGCCAGAACATGCGGTATCCCTCGCTCTAACGCCGTTATACCTGATTAACAGCGACCTTTAGTTATTGGAGGGAGACAACTTTCGATGACACAATTAGCCGCGAAGGAGATTTGCGATAATGATATTCCACGAACAAGTTGCTATGGTTAACCATTTATGTATAGAACGCTGGAGGATTCAACAGTGCTGATGTAACACGTATGTTGAAAATAAAGTAATCATGCGCACCATCTGTTCATCAGGTCCAACAGAAACCATCATATTTCGAACGACATCGCACTTGCACAGAGAGAAGGAGATACAAACGTTCTCCCATATTGTACAAACACGAGTTACTTTCAACGTCGCATGTGGAGCACAGCAGCAGCGAAATGTTTTCGAAATAGTGGTTTGTCTCGCTCATTGCGACGCATGGCAGCCAATAGGAAGAGGGAAATGTAAGATGGAGCGACGTATTGGCCGTATTGGAAACTGCTATGTGAGATGCAGGTTGATTTTCGAAGGCAATTGAAGTACCTTGGCTTAGAACGTAGTTCAGTAGAGTTTATGAGCAGACCCTTCACCTCACAATGCCTTTGCCAAACATGATGCACAAACCAGCTCTTATCTGCCTGCACATAAACAATACCCGTCCATTCCCTGTTTATGCACGTGGCTAGCCAGAAACCTATTAAATGCCACTGGCGCACTGAATCATCACTACCGTTAAAGAGTTTATCCCGCATATTCCCGTGGAACATTGCCCCACCCACATACAATCTATGCCCTCCAGCGTTTATTATTTGCATTCTGGAAAAGTGCTGTGATGGTCTACCTTATCCTTGCTTCTCATAGTTTTTTTATACATCTAGCAGTTCTCCCCTCAACCTCGGGCGCCCTTGGAAACACAGCATAAGTCTGTCCAATTCAATGTATTTCTATTTCTAGCACACACCCTGTAATCCAGTTATCATTCTGAGAAACCACATCTGCATCGTCTCCAGAACATTCACATCCTTCCTCTACTTGGGTGAAAAGAATTGTAAGCAATATTGCAAATGGGGCCTATCGAAAGGCTTTCATTTCTGATTCAACACTTCCACATTCTTACCCCTAGAACCTCAAGCAATGAGGTGTCGGAATTTTTGATATTATAAGGAAGATGAGTTGTGTATAGTACTTTTAACCCAAGGTCTTACATACAGGGGAAGCATGGTGGGAACATGTCCAGCATTGGGTACTTAAGGATATTGCTGAGGCAATAAATAGATTGATAATGCCGCATCGATTCCACATCACCGTTGATTTAGTTAAAATAAATATTGGAGGTTGTTAAACAGGAGCAGTGTAATAAAACTGATAAGGATAACTTACATTTACGGCGCCAATTTGTATTCAAATGGGAGACGTGTTTTCTTTAAGTAACAGGTTAAATATAATTCCGGGGAAAGGCATAGGTGAAACGTTACAAAGACAATGATGAATGACGACTCATTTCAAAATTGTAGAATCCACATGTAACCATGTTGTTGTGAGAATATAAACATGCAATAGGTACTGTGAATCTTTCAAAATACTTTGGTGTTCTCCGAGTATTAATATTGCGCACTGGTAAGACATTCACTAAACCGATGTTTTCGAAAAACTCAACACATATCTATGAGATGTGTTATTTTGTGCAAGTTCCTACCGGAGCTGGGCCCTAAGTAAAACGAGATTCAGGGCAGAGGTGTTATACATAATTCCCTCTTACAGAAGGCAAGCATTCCTTATGCTTTGTTCACATGTGTTGGCACCTTAAGAGACTTGCACCTCAAGATCCTTCTGTAGGTTGTTCACGGTCTTGACACTAATTGTATATTTTCACCTTATATTCAATCTCACAACGTACAGCACGTTACACTTTCTTGATTCATGCTCCATCTGCAATCGGCTTGAGAGTCTTCTGTGAGGGCTTGAGAGTGAAATAAAGTGATGTTTTTCTTTAGAAATAAGGAATTGCAGATGACGCGTTATTTAGGAAAGACTAAATGCTGGAGTAACGCAGTTGGTCAAGAAGGATCTCTGGAGAACATGAATAGGTGACGTTTCGGATCGGGTCCTGTTTCAGACCGCTTCTTTTATACTTACATTTACGACAGTTACAGTACATTGTAAATATCAGTTAAGGCATAAGTGTGCTTTTCTGGTAGCACGTGTGAAATCGGATTTCCCCCAAGACATGACCTGCAGGAAGTACGGCCTGCCGGGGCTCCTCGTTGACGGCTGTGAATTGTAGATGCGGCTGGAGGTCCGCAGAATTGTCTGCGAGCAAGAGAACGTCATAGCTAGGAGTTACAGTGAGGTAGTCGTACCTCAGATGCATGCAGGCAGTAAATGCCTACCAGGCATCGGTGTAGAAGTGATGCAGAAATCCCATTTGGACACCCACCCACCTCCCGGAGAGCACGTGTACCCATGTTGCGGGTGAAACGTGAGAGGAGAACAGCAGCTGAAGCAGTCTGTTCTCCGACACTAGATCTGGCTTGGAAGTAGACCGCGAATGTGTTGGGGCAAACAGCGCGATTCTGATCGGGAACTCATTACTTAGTGGAGCAGTCAGAATATTCTGTGGCCGTAATCATACCTCCGGGAGGAGGTGCTGGATCTCGGTACTCGGGGCCTGTTGATTCGGAGCTACTATAGAACATTCCCATTGCGGATCTTGAACAACCGATGTCATTATCCATGTTGCACAAATTCAATTTGTAGATAAATGGATGAGGTCCAGTAGCGTGAATACATGGAACGAGGAGTTAAGTTGGACGTTGAATATCAGGGTCACGAGGGCTGATATCCTCAGAGTATGCCAGATCCGCGATTCAGATGTTTACCTCTGACAACTATTCTGGGGCAAAATTCACCTTTACACAAAGATCTGGTTACACGTGAATTTGTGGATACAATGCACTTTGAGTGAGCTCGGTAGTACTACTCGGGAGGGCTTCAATTAGTTAAAACGGGTGGTGGAAACCAGCGTAGAGGATGCGCAAATGGAAGAACTGTTGGAAAGTTGGAGGCTATTACCGGTAACTATAAACGGAAGGAGACAAGCTGATTTTTCAGGATGTGGTGAAACCGAATGGCTGATGCGTGTTTATTTTCAGCGCAAGTTTTCGCGTGCATGGCAGAGCCTGCATCTTAAAGGATTTTGAGCCTGTTTCAGTGCATGGAACTACGATGGTTGCCATTACTAATATTTGTTGGCGCGAGGAACAGACATAGCAGCTCAGCTTTTCAAGGTTTTGATGTTTCATACATGATAGAGAAGGGACTAAAATAAGAGAACTAGTTGCCCTACTAACCAGATGCAATGTTACGGTGGAAATCAGTTGTATTCGTCCACAAAGCTCAGATATGCGAAAAGTGCAATCTAATGGAATTAAGATGTAGACCTCCAAAAAAATAACAAATGATAGAGCAACGTATATGTTGACAGTTATGAAACGGTGCACCGTTGTCTAGTGGGCGACGTTAACTTCCACAAGTTAGGCTTTCTCAATGGAAAAGTATTAGATGAGCAGAATTTCTATATCTAATGGCTTGTCGATTCAAGGGTTGGAGATACTTAAACGTGATCCGACTTTCTACATTTATCCCCACACAAGTGCTTGGATCCAGATTTCTGCGAGGCGTGGCGGAGGAATGTTATTCAATCTAAGCCCCTGATTTGTAGGTGAACCCATATCAGGAACGCTAGAATCTCCAATCCCAGAGAATTAACATCACTCTTTCACCTTTAATAAGGACCTGCAGATGCGTGAAAATCGAAGTTCGACAAAAGTGCTGGAGAAACTCAGCGGGTGAGGCGACATCTATGGAGCGAAGGGAATAGGCAACGTTTCGTGCCGAACCCCTTCTTCACACTGATATGAGGCGGGGGGGGAGAAGAAAGGAAGAGGAGGGGCGAGTGTGCCGAGGGAGAGCTGGGAAGGGGAGTAGAATGTAAGGAGTATCTGAATATTGAGAACTCAATGTTCATACCGCAGGGGCGCAAACTGCCCAAGATAAATATGAGGTGCTGCTCCTCCAATTTACATTTTCCTCTCTCTGGCCATGGAGAAGACCGAGGGCAGAAAGGTCGGATTCGGAATGGGAGGGGGGTTGAAGTGTTGAGCCACCGGGAGATCAGGTTGGTTATTGCGAACCGAGCAGAGGTGTTCGGCGAAGCGATCGCCAAGCCTACGCTTCGTCTCGCCGATGTAGAGCAGCTGCCATCTAGAGCAGCGGATGCCGCTGATGAGGTTGGAGGAGGTGCAGGTGAACATCTGCCGCTACTGAAAATACTGTTTGGGTCCTTTAGTCCAGGCTGGATTACTGTAACGCACTCTATTTTGGAGTTGCTCGTTCTTCACTGGCTCGTCTCCAGTTGGTTCAGAATGCTGCTGCTCGCCTTTTAACTGGAACTCGAAAGAGGGAGCACATAACACCAGTTCTGGCCTCCCTCCACTGGCTCCCGGTGCTCTCTCGAGTTCATTTTAAAATTCTGTTATTTGTTTTTAAATCTCTGAATGGGCTCGCCCCGCCTTACCTCTTTGAGCTGCTCCACCCATACGCTCCTGCCCGGTCCCTCAGGTCAGCTGATCAGGTGCTCCTGGAGGTACCGAGGTCTAGGCGGAAGCTTAGAGGGGATAGAGCCTTCTCTGTTGCTGCTCCGGCACTCTGGAACGCTCTGCCGTTGCACGTCAGACAGGCCCCCTCACTGTCCATCTTCAAATCCAGTATTAAAACACATTTATACTCCCTGGCTTTTGACCATGCATGAGACTTTGCTCCTGCTTGAAGTGTTTTTAATATTTCTTTATTTTGGATATCTTTACTTACTCCATATTTTAACTGTTATTGGTGTGTATTAACCTTTTTGTCAATGATTAGTGATGTACAGCCCTTTGTTGCAACTATGTTTGTTTTTAAAGTGCTCTATAAATAAAATTATTATTATTATTATTATTATTATTATAAGGGGGAAGGTAAAGTGACAAGTGTAGCATTTCTATCCTCGTGACCTTTCTGTCCTGGGCCTCTTCAACTATCAAAGTGAGGTCACAAGCAAAATTGAGGGACACCATCCCATATTCAGAGACTGTAGCTTACAAACCTAACGGTCTGAACAATTACTTTCTCCAATTTTAAGTTCCTAACAGCCTTCCTGTTGTATCATCACAACAGGAACTTCTCCCTCCTTTTTCTCCCAAAGAAGCACAATTTCCTTCCCACCTACTCCCCCCTCCCCTATCCTTCTCCCTACAGTAAAAGAGCACCGGCTCCTCTCCAATGCCTTCCCCTACACTTGTTCAGTTTATAATACAGTGTTCACAATTTGCAAATTGTCGATCCCCAAACTTTGGGGACATACCATCCAGAGTGGGATGATGATGGCAATCTTGCAACAGGTGGTACCTCAGAACGGAGTAGGGAGAGAATGTCCGCGAATATTCCCGCTAGCAGGTCTGCGCAGCTACTAAGGGTAAGACTATGAACTTCTTCTGGGCCTATGTGTGTATGTTTGCGTGTGTATCTATATATAGATATACACACACACACACACACACATCCAAACACACATCCAAACACACACACACACACACACACACACACACACACACACACACACACACACACACACACACACACACACACACACACACACACACACACACACACACACACACACACACACACACCCTTACACACACACACACACACACACACACACACACACACACACACACACACACACACACACACACCCTTACACACACATAACCATTATTTCGTTATACTGGACCACGACTCCATTTTGTAAACTATGTTAGATTTGACTATTAGCTCTTTCACCGGCACCTGCGAATTGTTCACCTAAACGAAATAAATCATAGTGACACGTCATCGGCCTGGAACTTTGGCCCAAAACAGTTGCTTTACAACCTGCCGAGCGGTTCTGGTGTTTCCGTTCCTATTTAGAGATATAGCGTGCAAAGGCTTTGCGGCGCGAAAAAATGTCTCCTCTTCTAAGCTTCTGAGCATTAACAGAATGTACACAAAAATGCTGGAGAAACTCAGCGGGTGCAGCAGCATCTATGGAGCGAAGGAGATAGGCAACCTTTCGGTCCGAAACCCTTCTTCAGACTGAGAGGGTGGGGGGAGTCGGTGTGAAGAAAGGAAAAAAATGAGGAGGAGGAGCCCGAAGGCTGAGGTAGGAAGGGGTGGAGACAGCAAGGGTTAACGGAATTGTGAGAATTCAATGTTAATGCCACCAGGATGCAGCCTACCCAAGCGGAATATGAGGTGCTGTTCCGCCAATTTACGGTGTTGCTCACTATGGCCGTGGAGGAGGCCCAGGAAAACAGAAGGTTTCTTGTGTCCACAGTGATTTTAAACTCTACTATATCAAGCAATCAGCACACACTCTGACCCATCATTCATCTCCTATCAGTCCAGATGGGTGCACAGTGCTGTGCAAATGAAGCAAGCAAGTGCGAGCTCTGTCATTTTGGATGATGACGGGCTCTTCTGGCTAACCTGTTTGTGGATAACTCAACGGCAAACCTGATGCTCCATCCCACCCGAAAACTCAGGAGCTGTTGATCTGATTGTTAGGCTGAACACGTCATCGTGTCCCGTCAGATAATGCTGAGCGGCAGAACTGATCACTTGCCCCTCTGTGGAAAGAACACATTCCGATGATATTTAGGCGAATAATAATATCCAGACCGGTGTTCTTTTGCAAAGATTAATAATGTTATATAATTATATAATTATTTCCGTTACCTCAAGAGGATTTTTATTTCCAGCAGTTTGCTC
>NC_046000.1:4531524-4686524 GCF_010909765.2 Amblyraja radiata | reverse complement strand
AAATATGTTCTTTAAGCAGCTCAGCACGACTACTGTCCCCACAACCACGGCAGCTGTTCTCGTGGTACAGTATTTTCTTTTCAGCTTCTGACAACAAATAGCGACAAACCGATCAAACGTGAACGTGACCGTGAACCAGACAGAACAGTCGATGGTCTCATAAAGCAGGACAGCGTGGATATTACACACGGGGAGGTTCCCCAAGAACACAATACGATGATGGAAAGAAATTGGTAAATGCCTCAGTATCAGGTCAATGACAACGACCAGTAGATCCGCCGTCGCCATGGCGACCAGATAGATAGTGACTCCTTTCGAGAGGCCGCACTTTCCACGGGACAGGACCACGATTGTCACCACGTTCACTGCCAGGAATGGAATAAACAGGGATTTAAAATATGGAAACATAGATATATAGAAAATAGGTGCAGGAGTACGCCTTTGGGCCCTTCACGCCTGCACCGCCATTCAATATGATCATGGCTGATCATCCAACTAGTATACTGTACCTGCCTTCTCTCCATATCCCCTGATACATTTAGCCACAAGGGCTCCATCTAACTCCCTCTTAAATATAGCCAATGAACTGGCCTCAACTATCTTATGTGGCAGAGAATTCCAGAGATTCACCACTCTCTGTGTGAAAACAAGTTTTTCTCATCTCGGTTCCAAAAGATTTTCCCCCTTTTCCTTAAACTGTGACCCCTTGTTCTGGACTTCCCAAACATCGGGAACAATCTTCTTGCATCTAGCCTGTCCAACCCCTTAAGAAATGTGTAAGTTTCTATAAGATCCCAACCTCAATCTTCTAAATTCTAGCGAGTACAAGCCGAGTCTATCCAGTCTTTCTTCATATGAAAGTCCTGACATCACAGGAATCAGTCAGGTGAACCTTCTCTGCACTCCCTATGTGAAATAATATAATATATGGCACGATTTCAATGGTGTTTCTGTATTGAACAATAAAGACATTATCATTTCCTGGAAATACGTTGGAGTAAATAGTTTTGTTGCAATTAATCGCAGAGGTAATCGTAAAGAAACGTAATATTTTTCACACAGTAAAACAAGGGATGCAGCAAGCTAAATATTCCTGATGAATATAGGCTTTGCAAGGTCAGAATTAAATGAGACCTGAGGGATGCCTCAAAGACACGTTAGATAAGCAAAGGTACAACACGTGTCACATATATTGATCCTGAAATTAAGTTTAGATTCCTGCTGCTAATAATTGTCTACTCCGCTATATGTGTACATGGGCCAACAACCAATTATCCTGGCAAGCAAGCAGAATCCTCAGGATTTGATTAGTTCACTGTCGGACATACGTGTTACAATTTCGCCACTTACTTTCCTGTATTCACATTCCTTCAAATTGCAAACTGTCGCGCAATCACCCATGAGAATTAAAACAAATACTTCGCAATCATTCACAGAGTGTTTTGAAGGAACGAGTTGAAAGCTTGGAAAAAGTAAGAACTTGAACCGTACACTAGGATCATTGAGGTCGATGACCAAGTGCCGTGGCGCAGGGAGGAAAATAAACAAAGTTCATGGCCATGTAATACTTGAGATAGGATTGTAAATGGATTGTAAATGCGGAATGTTTGAATCTGACTGGACATGGCTGCAGGATAACAGAATAATTCATGCGATCTCAAGGGTTCAAAATTGGAAAACATTGAAGAGACAGTAATAAACCTGCGATATAAAATTCGTCTGGGACCAAGTATTATTCTGTATCCCGTGTGCTAAACAGCACTGAGAAGAGAATGCCAGTGACGAATCTACTGGCTTTTTTGAGGAATTAAATATCAGGCCAGACAAAGGAATATCAGTTTGATATTTACTTGGATTCCAAAATACCTTTGATAAGGTTCCACACGTGAGGTTGCTAAAGGAGGTGGATAATATTAGAGGGACTATGGGAGCGTGGATAAAGGTTGGCTGATATGGTAGAAGGCAAATAATTGGAGTAAAGGGACCTTTATCTGGATGGCTGCCAGTGACTAGCGGTGTTCCGCAGGGTGTTGATACTGCGGACGCAACTCTTCCATTGTTTCGTAATGACCATATTTTCTATGTTTCTATATTGGGGACGATCAGCCATGATCGCAATGAATGGCGGTGCTGGCTCGAATGGACGCATGGCCTGCTCCTGCACCTATTTTCAATGTTTCAATATTTCTATGATTTGGATAAGGGAACGTAAGGTTTCATGGCCACGTTTGCGTATGACGCAAAGCTAGGAGGAAGGGCCCGTTTTGTAGGGAGATCAGGAAGTCTTGGGCGGGGATGGAGAGTGAACAAATAATTGGCAGATGGGAAACATTGTAGCAAAATGTGGTGTGATGAATTTCTGGTAGTAAGAATAAAGGCGTAGATTATTTTAGAAACGGGGAGGATTCAGCAAACGGGGGTGCAATAGGACTTCGGAGAGCTGGTGCAGGATTTCCAAAGGGTTAATTTGCAAGTTGAATTGGTAGTAGGGAAGGCAAATGCAATATTTCGAGAAGTCTGGAGAAGAAAAAAGGTTGTTATCCTGAGGATCATAATGCCCTGCCATGACCGCATTTGAAGTAATATGAGCAGTTCTGGGCCCCATATCTGAAAGTGGATGAGGGAGCAGAGGAGGTTTACAAGACAGATCCAGCGGTTGATTGGGGCCTATATTCGCTGAGGTTTAGAGGGGTGAAGGGGGCCCTCAGTGAAGCTTGTAGAATAGTGAAAGTCCTTGAATGGAGCAAATGCGTGGAGCGTGTTTCAATTATTTAGAAAGTGTTGCACAAATGGAGATATAATGAAATAATGCACCTTGGGAAAGTAGATGAGGACAGACTTCTTTCGTCATAGTGTAGTGAATCTGTTTAATTTATTGACACAGATGGCTGTGGAGCGGATCATTTGATATTTTTAAGGTGGAGATGGACAGATACACGAGTACTACTGGTGTCAATGGCTATAGAGAGAATGCAGGAACATGAGATTGAGCGAAAACGATAAACCAGACATGATTGTATGATGGAGTAAACTCGATGGACTGAATGGCGTAATTCTGCTGCTATGACCTGCGAAAGGGTTGAAGGAGGTTGAGAACGGTTCACTGCTCTGGCACAGCTGACGTGGAATCCATTAAATTGTAATTTTAAGATATGAACTTTTGGTTGGAAGAAATGGACCAGCAACCAGACTGGTTAAAGATGGAAAAGGAAGACTGTTTACCCTTTGAAATTGGTTCGATTCTGTTTGCTCCCACAACATTGAACAAAAAAACCTATAGTGATAGCCCTATAATATGCAGTTGTATACGAATTTGGAAACAATTAAAACATACTTTAAAATTGGATAATGTATCACTCTTTCTTCCCATTGTAAATAAACCTCATTAGATAATTGGATATTTCTCATAATGGAAATATTATGGAATTAATATGATGGGTCATCTCTATAGGAAAGGCATCTTTCTCTCATTTCAGGAGTTACAACAGGCTTATCCGATTCAGATTCAGATTCAATTTTAATTGCCATTGTCAGTGTACAGTACAGAGACAACGAAATGCATTTAGCATCTCCCTGGAAGAGCGACATAGCAAATGATTTGAATAAATAATAATAAGTGTCCGGGGGGGGGGGGGTGATTGGCAGTCACCGAGGTACGTTGTTGAGTAGAGTGACAGCCGCCGGGAAGAAGCTGTTACTGGACCTGCTGGTTCAGCAACGGAGAGAACTGTAGCGCCTCCCGGATGGTAGGAGGGTAAACAGTCCATGGTTGGGGTGAGAGCAGTCATTGGCGAGGCTGAGCGCCCTCCGCAGACAACGTTTGCTTTGGACAGACTCAATGGAGGGGAGCGAGGAACCGGTGATGCGTTGGGCAATTTTCACCACCCTCTGCAATGCCTTCCGGTCGGTGACAGAGCAGTTGCCATACCATACTGCGATGCAGTTGGTAAGGATGCTCTCGATGGTGCAGCGGTAGAAGTTCACCAGGATCTGAGGAGACAGATGGACCTTCTTCAGTCTCCTCAGGAAGAAGAGACGCTGGTGAGCCTTCTTGATCAGAGTTGAGGTATTGTGGGTCCAAGAGAGGTCATCGGAGATGTTGACTCCCAGGAACCTGAAGCTAGAAACACGTTCCACCTCCGTCCCGTTAATGTGGATGGGGGTGTGCGTGCCGCCTCTGGACTTCCTGAAGTCTACAATGATCTCCTTGGTCTTCTTCGAGTTAAGGGCCAGGTTGTTGTCAGCGCACCATGCTGCTAAGTGCTGGACCTCCTCCCTGTAGGCCGACTCATCGTTGTTGCTGATGAGGCCAATCACCGTTGTATCATCTGCATACTTGATGATGGTGTTAGTACCATGTACAGGTGTGCAGTCATAGGTGAAGAGGGGGTAGAGGAGGGGGCTCAGCACACAGCCCTGTGGAACGCCGGTGTTCAGGGTGAGGGTTGAAGAGGTGTGCTTGTCTAACCTAACAGACTGGGGTATGTTGGTTAGAAAGTCCAGTATCCAGTTGCAGAGGGAGGGGTCGATGCCCAGGTTACCGAGTTTGGTGATCAGTTTTGATGGTATAATGGTGTTGAATGCTGAGCTGTAATCGATGAACAGCATTCTTACGTAAGTGTCTCTGTTGTCGAGGTGGGAGAGGGCGGAGTGAAGTGCCGTTGAGATGGCATCCTCCGTACTCCTGTTCTTGCGGTAGGCAAACTGATAGGGATCCAGTGTGGGGGGTAGGCAGCTTTTGAGGTGTGCCAGGACCAGCCTCTCGAAGCACTTGGTGATGATGGGGGTAAGTGAAACTGGGTGGAAGTCGTTGAGGCTTGCCGCAGTGGAGTGTTTTGGCACTGGCACGATGGAGGTGGTTTTAAGGCACGTGGGGACAACTGTTTGGGCAAGTGACAGGTTGAAGATGTCAATCCAGACGTCTGTAAGCTGCGCAGCACAGGCCCTGAGCACGCGCCCGGGGATGCCGTCAGGGCCAGCAGCTTTACGTGCATTAGTCCTACTCAGTGCCACGTATACGTCGTAGGGGGTGAGTGTGAGGGGTTGGTGATCGGCAGGTAGCACAGCCTTGATGGCTGTCTCTAGATTGCCCCTGTCGAAGCGGCTATAGTAGTGCCATAGAACTTATGGACTTCACTCAAATTACTTTTTCAGATATTTAGAACTTAGAGATTATGTTCAATGAAATACACAAGACTATAGAACTAGAGATCCAGAAACTCTTGATGAATGTTTGATAAAACATCATAATACAGATAAATTAGGATAAACATCCTAATACATCTATCTCATATTTATAATATCCTATTAGATAGTGAGGCACCACCGACGGAATTATATAGGCAAACATGGGAAAATGAACTAGGCCAACCAATAATGAAAGATATTTTGGGACGAAAGTTTACAATATATACATCAATGCTCGTTAAATGCCAGACACTCTTTAATACAATTTAAAGCATTACATACATTATATTACTCTAAAACAAAACTAAATAGAATCTTCCCACATATATCTCCAATTTGTGATAAATGTCAGCATTTAGAGGCTAATTTAACTCATACATTCGTAAACTGAATTCAAATCAAAAATTTCTGGACGGATATTTTTAGAATAATTTCTGAAGTTGTCAACACCCAATTGGATCCCGACGCAAAATTAATAATACTAGGAAGCAAGCCAAAATAAACGTTCTCGACTATAGTATATAAACTGGGAAAAACATAATATTAAAATTTTGGAAAGGTCCTATAACCCCCACAATTTTAATGTGAATTGTGGAAATGTCGGAGACCTTACATCTGGAAAGAACTAGACTTGTCTTAACGGACAAACAAAAACGTTTTGTCAGAATATGGTCTCCCTTTATTGACTATTTGAAGGGTTAGATTGGTTCAGCACGGGAATCTGACTGAAGCTCGAACTCAGGATGAGATGAAAAGTTATACTTCATAATTTACGAACCTATCTCCAATGTTCTATTATTAGTAAATTATTCCTTTCTTCTTAATCATGTTTTTTTCTTTCTTATTCTCTAGCTATAAAAATCTAGAAGCAGAATCAATATATAACTGATAATATTAGTACACATGAAATGTTTTAATTATGATATGTACTTACTTCTAGTAATAATATATATTTTTTAAATTGCTAACAGAAGTAGTTCAGATTAGTACCTGTGGGATGCTGGAGAAGTTGTTATTTGAAGCCATTTAGAACGGAGATGATGAAACACTTTTTCACGCTGAGATGCGTTAGTCTGTGGAATTATCTTCCTCAGAGGGCGGTGGAGGCCGGTTCTCTGGAAATGTTCAAGAGAGAGCTAGATAGGGCTCTGAAGGATAGCGGAATCGGTGATATGGGGCGAAGGCAAGAACGGGATATTGATTGTGGATGATTAACCATGATCGCATTGAATGGCGGTGCTATCTTGACTGGCCGTATGGCCTACTCCTGCACCTATTGTCTAGTGTCTATTGAACCCAAAGCATTCGAGGTAAGAGCCGGAGATTCGTGTGTGCGATCTGCAGCTACTGGTGAATGACACGGATGGGTGGTGGGTTCTTCACCATTAGCACTGAGTATTAAGTACTTTAATACGAAAGCAAGTGAAATGATAGCAAATATGAAGTTTGCACGAACATCGGTGGCATCGGTGGTTAGTTAATGTTGTCGTTCAGACAGTTTTCCGTTAACTACCCCCGCCATTGTTATTATACTCAGTGGCTTGTTATTACCACGGTTACCCCGATACGCGCTTGCATGAAGGCAACAAATATTGCACCTCTTGCCAACACTACAGGTATGGGACACAAATACACGTAAACGAAAAATATCAACAGCTTTCAGCTGCAGTTAACGCGTGTCGTGGAGGAGTGAATTCTATGGAGACGAAATAAATGTAACAATTCAAGGCAACCAACGAATCTCCTAATAGGAAAGTGGCGGCAGCAAGCAAACGCTAATAGCGCACAGGTGGCAGGTAGTGGTGGGCAAGTGAATTCGGGAACTGCATTATTGTTGCCAAACGTTTGCAGAACTAATAGCTGGAGAAAACGAACAAAGACAGCAACAGATGTGGCACAGATAACAAGATAAAATGCAATCAGATGCTGTTTATATTATTAAACTGGAAATGAAAAACTTACCAGGAACACCAGTAATGGCGAGGAGCGGATAGTAAATCACTTGAATTGTCGCAAGTGCCTTGTGATTTCGGTAATCTACCTTCAACCTGTCATAATTTGCAAAAATATATGGGGCATACCGAAACACATTTTTACCCATTCCGGCAACCCGTTCCGCATTTTTCATTTGGCGAGCCATTACTGTCGCAGCATACTCTCATGTTTCCAGAGATCACTCCTTCCTCTCCCCGGCGTCGAGCAGGAGATCTCAGCCAGAACCTGCGGTATCCATCGCTCTAACGCCGTTATACCTCATTAACAGCGACGTTTATTTATTGGAGGGAGACAACGTGCGATGACACAATCAGTCCCAATGGTGATGTGCGGTAATGATATTCCACGAACACGTTGCTATGGTTACCCCTTTACGTATAGAACGCTGGAGCATTCAACATTGCTGATTCAACATGCATGTTGAAAATAAAATAACCTGTTCATCAGGACCAACAGAAACCATCTTATTTCGACCGACATCGCATTTGCACAGGGAAAAGGAGAAACAAACTTCCTCCCATATTGTACAAACACGAGTAATTTATCATTAATGTTTTATTATTATTATTATTATTATTATTATTATTATTATTATTATTATTATTATTATTATTATTATTATTATTATTATTATTATTTTTATTATTATTATTATTATTATTATATTATTATATTATTATATTATTATTATTATTATTATTAATGTTTAGTGTTTTCTGAGTCCTTCGCAAGTGTAACTGTATGTCATGTTGTTACTTGTGGGCAGAGCACCAAGGCAAATTCCTTGTATGTGAATATTTGGCCAATAAACTTACTTACGTACTTATTTTCAACGTCGCAGTGGAGCACAGCAGCAGCGAGAGATTTGCAAAAGGAGCGGGTTGTTTGTCTAACTGCTACGCACGACAGCTCATACGAAAAGAGAAATGTAAGGTGCAGCCGCGTTTTGGCCGTGATGGAAGCTGCTATGTGAGGTTCAGATTCATTTTAGAAGGCAATTGTAGCACTTTGGCTTAGAACGTAGTTCAGTAGAGTTTATGAACAGTCCCCCCAGATAACAATGCCTGTGCAGAACATGATGCGCAAACCAGCTCTTATCTGCCTGCACATAATCAATACGCATCCATCCCATGTTTATCCACCTGGCTATCCAGAAAGATCTTAAATGCCACTGCCGTACTGATTGCATCAGTACCCCTGACAGAATGCGCGTTGCTCACAGTTCTCATCGTTAAAATGTGTATCCAGCATTTCCTTTAAACATTGCCCCACCCACCTTAAAGCTATACCCTCCAGAGTTTGCCATTTCCACCCTGCAAAAACGCGGTGACTGTCTACCTTATCTTTGCTTCTCATAGTTGTTATACATTCAGTTGTTCTCCGCTCAACCTCTGGCGCCTCAGGGAATAAAACGTAAATCTGGCCAAATCCATTTGTTTCTATTTCTATGTAATCCCGTTATCATTCAGGGAAACCGCATCTGTATCCTGAGCCTTCACATCCATCCTGTGCTGGCGTGAAAATAACTGTAAACACTATTACAAATGGGGCCTATCGAAAGGATTTTATTTCTGATTCGACACTTCCACATGCTTACCCCCAGAACCTCGAGCAATGAGGTGTCGGAAGTTTTGAAAATTATAAGGAGGATGAGTATTTGGTAGTACGTTTAACCCAAGGTCTTACTTAAAGGTGAGGCATGGTGTGAAAGTGTCCAGCATTGGGTACTTAAGGATATTACTGAGGCAATAAGTTGATCGATCATAGCGTATTGATTCCACTGCACAGCTCGTTTAGTAAAAATAAACATTGGGGTGTGAACTAGCACCAGTGTAATTAAACTGATCAGGATTTCTGACATTTATGGCTCCAATTTGTATGCAAATTGAGAGGGTTTTTTTGAAGTAACAGGGAGCATGACGTTAAATATAATTCTGGGGAATGGCAGAGGTGAATGTTTACAGAGACGATGATCAGTGATTACTCATTTCAAAATTGTAGAAAACACATGTAACCATGTTGTTGTGAGAAAATAAAAATGCAATAGGTACTGTGAATCTTTGAAACACCTTGGATCTTCTCTGAGTATTAACACTGCGCACTGTTAAGACATTCAATAACCCGGTTTGTTCGAGAAACTCAACACAGCTCTACGAGATGTGTTACTTTCGGTCAATTCCTCTATGAGCTGGCCCCCAGGTAAAACGAGATTGAGTGTAGAGGTGTAACACAATATTCCGTCTTGCAGGTGGCAAGCGTACCTTGTGCTTTGCTCACATGTGCTGGCACCTTGAGGGACTCGCGCCTTAAGATCCCTCTCTAGGTTGTTCACGGTCTTGACGTTAATTGTATATTTTCACCTTACATTCAAATCACAACGTGCAGCATGTCACACTTTCTTGATTTTTGCTCCATCTGCAATCGGCTTGAGAACTTTCGTTGAGGGCTTGAGAGTGAAATAAAGTGATGATTTTCTTTAGAAATAAGGAATTGCAGATGCTGCTTTATCAAGGAAAGACTAAATGCTGGAGTAACGCAGCGGGTCAAGAAGCATCCCTGGACAACATGAGTAGGCGACGTTTCGAATCGTGTCCTGTTTCAGACCGCTTCTTTTATACTTAAATTTGCGATCGTTGTAGCACATTGTAAATGTCAGTTAAGATATAATTATGCTTATCTTGCAGCATTTGTGAGATCGGATTTCCCCGAGGACATGACCTGTAAGAATTGCGCCCTGCCGCAACTCCTCATTGACAGTTGAGAACGGTAGCTGCGGATGGAGGGCCGCAGAATTGTCTGGGATTAAGATTACGTCATAGCTAGGAGCTACAATGAGGTGGTCGCACCTCAGTTGCATGCAGGAAGGAGATGGGTGGCTACCAGTCAACGGAGTAGAAGTGATGCAGACATCCCATTTAGTCACCCGGCGTCCTCTCGCACAACACGTGTACCATGTTGGGGACGAAACACGCGGGGAGGGCAGCAGCAGAAGCAGTCTATTCTCGGGCACTAGACCTGACTTGGAAGAAGACCGGGAATATGTGGAAGCAGACAGCGCGATTGAGATGGGAAACTCGTTGCTTAGTGAAGTAGACTGAATAATTTGTTACCGTAATCCTACCTCTGGGATGAGGTGCTGCATGTCGATGCCACGGGCCTGTTGATTCGGAGCTGCTATGGAACATTCACATGGTGGAGGCTGAATAACCGGAGGTCATTATACAGATTGCACAAATACCATTGGTGGGGAAATGGATGGGTTCCAGCAGAGTGAATACATGGAATTAGGAGTTCAGTTGGACGTTGAATATAAGGGTCAGGAGGGCTGTAATCCACGGAGTAAGCCCGATCCGCGATCCAGATGTGTCACCATTGAGCATTATTCTGGGCCAAAGTTCAGCTTTACCAAATGATCTGGTTACACGCGAATTGGAAGATCCAATGCACTTTATTTGACCTTGACAGTGCGAATCGGAAGGGCTTCGTTTAGTTCGACCGGGTGGTTGGCGGGGATGGCAGAAATATCAGTTCAGCTTTTCAGGGTTTTGATGTTTCACACATGATAGAGAATGAACTAAAAGAAGTGAACGAGTTGCTCTACATTAGATTAGATTAGATTCGTTTATTGTCATTCAGACCTTTCGGTCTGAACGAAATTTTGTTTCCCTGCAGTCATACTTATAATTTAAAAAATGACAAAAACACACAATCAACACAAATTTAACAGCCACCACAGTGAGTTCACCAAACACCTCCTCACTGTGGTGGAAGGCAAAATCTTAAATGCTCTGTCTCTTCCCTCTTTGTTTTCCCTCTGCCCCGAGGCGACGGTTCAAACTCCGCGGGTGGTCGCTGCCTCCGCCACAGCTCCGAGGCCGAGTCGGGTCTCTGCTGCCGCTACTTCCGCCACAGCTTCGGGGCCGAGTCGGGTCTCCGCTACCGCTGCTGCTGCTGCTGCAGCCGCTGCCGCCGCCACAGCTCCAGGTCCGAGTCGGGTCTCCGCTTCCGCTGCCTCCGCCACAGCTTCGAGGCCGAGTCAGGTCTCCGACGCCTCCGCCACAGCTTCGGGGCCGAGTCGGGTCTCCGCTACCGCTGCTGCTGCCGCTGGCTCTACTAATCAGAGCCAATGTTACGGCGGCACTTAGATGTGTATTTGTCCAAAAAGATCGGAAATTTGAAGGTGCAATCTAATGGCATTAAGGTGCAGACTTCCCAATAAATAACTAATGATACAGCAACGTATATGTTGACAGTTATGAAAGGGTGCACATTTGTCGTAGTGGGCGACATTAACTTCCTCAACTGGGGCTTTCTCAATGCCAAAGGCATAGATGAACAGAATATCTATATTTAATGGCTAGTCGATTCAAGGGTTGGACATACTTAAACGTGATCCGAATTTCCACCTTCACCCCTCACACAGGTGTTTGGATCCAGATTTCAATGCGGCGTGGCGGAGCAATGTTCTACAATCTGAGCCCATGATTAGTAGGTAAAAACCCCGATCAGGTCCACTAGAACATCCAACCCCAGAGAAATGACATCAGTCATTCATGTCCCGCTACTGGATTGATCCGTGTCACCCCAGGCAACATTCTGGTGCAGTCCCCTGCACCTTCCCTTTAGCGACCCGTTCATTCCCAATGCAGCGCGGAAGCAGATTCATTGTTATTAGAGTTACCATCATCTCTTTATCATCTGTTTTTACCAGCTGTATCGGTTTTACTGGTGGAACTGAAAGAAATCTAGATTCCATTGGGACATGTGTCGATGGAAAATGAAAACCGTGCCTGGAAGCATAATAATAATAATAATGGATGGGATTTATATAGCACCTTTCTAATACTCAAGGCGCTTTACATCGCATTATTCATTCACTCCTCAGTCACACTCGGTGGTGGTAAGCTACTTCTGTAGCCACAGCTGCCCTGGGGCAGACTGACGGAAGCGTGGCTGCCAATCTGCGCCTACGGCCCCTCTGACCACCGTCAATCACTCACACACATTCACACACAGGCAAAGGTGGGTGAAGTGTCTTGCCCAATGACACAACGACAGTATGCACTCCAAGCGGGGTTCGAACCGGCTACCTTCCGGTTGCCAGGCGGACACTTAGCCCATTGCGCCACCTGTCGTCCCAAGTGCTTAGTGCTTAAGATGGAACTACGGATGCTGGAAAATCGAAGGTAGAACAAATTGCTGGAGGAACTCAGCGGTTGAGGCAGCATCTATGGAACGATGGAAATAGGAAACGTATCTGGTCCTCAGCAGAGGCTTCACATTTGATCCCCTCCGCCCCCTACTCACTGTGTCCCGTGGAGCTCTTCATCCGTCGCCTCAAAGCGTTATTTCATGGGAAGGATTCCTCGGCCCCCAGTGATGACCACTTCTCCCGTCTCCAACGGACCGCCTCCTCTTGGACTCCCACTGATGGCCATCTACCAGCTTTAGGCCTTTTTATTTTAAACTGCCGGCGGGACATCAACCGCCTCAACTTCTCCACTACCCATTCTTACTCTAACCTCCCCCCCCCCCCCCCCCCCCCCCACACTCCCCGCCCCAACAACCTCCACTCACTCTGCACCAACCCAGACTGGGAGATCAAACCTGCCGACAAGTGTGGTGCCGTGGTAGTCAGGCGCTCTGAGCTTTACAAGGCTGAGGCCACGCGCCAACTCTCTGACACCTCCCCCTACTTATCCTTGGATCATGACTCCACAGACGAGCACCAGACCACTATCTCTAGCAACATTACTGACTTCAACAACTCCGGCTCCCTGCCGTCCCAAGCCTCCAACATCATCGTTCCCTGGCCACGCACGGCCCGATTTTACGTTCTCCCCAAAATCCACAAACCCGTCTATCCTGG
The DNA here is from genome assembly GCF_010909765.2 of Amblyraja radiata. NCBI lineage: Eukaryota > Metazoa > Chordata > Chondrichthyes > Rajiformes > Rajidae > Amblyraja > Amblyraja radiata. Next base: position 4,673,473 of record NC_046000.1, on the reverse strand, counting down.
GAGACCCATTGTTTCTGCCTGTTCATGTCCTACCGAACATATTTCCATATACTTCGACTCCATCCTATCTCCCCTGGTCAAATCCCTCCCCACCTATGTTTAACTAACCTCACAAAAAAACAGGGTTCCGACTCGAAATGCTTTCTATTTCCTTCGCTCTAACCGCTGTGTTTCTCCACCACAGAGGATATTTTCGCTCCATGGAACACTGGATTCCAGGCCCAGCAGGCTCGCGCTGCTCGACTGTGGTGGTGGGTATCAAGTAATCATGGGTGTTATGCTATCCTGCTGTGCACGTTGCGTCTTCCTTTTTTTCATTTTATCATTTTACTTCCAGACATCATATAATTTCGTCTGTTGTCATGTCTTTCCTACCTGTCTGTAATTACTACTAGACTCTTGACCCGAAACTTGGACAATTCAATCCCTTCTAAGATACTGCTAGACCCGTTGAATTCCTCCGTCGGATAGAATTTTGCTCCAGATTTCGGCAACTGTATTATCTTGTCTCTCCCTTTTTATTTCTTTATGACTCCCTTCCTTTATTTTAATTCGTTCTGCCGTCCTTATTTTCACTCTCATTGCGTTATTATTGCTGCGCGTCTATAACCCGATGTCCGCGACCGCATTCCTCATGTCCCCACATCCAGGCCACCACATCACTGTAATCACTGCTCCCACCGTGTCATTGTTCGCCTTCCCGAGGTCTCCACATTCACATTATTATCCCTGTGTCATTGCTCCCATCGTGTCCTTGCGCGCAGATGCCAGGCACTAACAAGGAACACAACAAATTGTGTTCAAACGCGGGGTATTGGAGGTGATTTATTCCACACAACCACAACTAATTAATTGAACTCTAAACATAAAGTGCATTATTTTCCAAGCTGTTATCGGGAAATGAAACATCCTCTCATCAGTGCGGCCCTGACCTGGCATCTCCCCCATTGAAAACCGTAGAGTTATCTTTAATCGGATTTGCCGTACTTAATCTTGCCCCAAATGTTGTTATATTTATCCTTTTCAATATTTCAATTGACTGGATAGCACGCAATAATAACATTTCGGTGTACCTACGTACCGGAAACACAATAAACTGACTAACATTTTTGAGCTTTTGACAATATTTCCAACACTTACTGTGTGGGTGGCGAAGAGGAAGTAGTACTGCTGCAGGAGTGGTCGACAGCGGAAGGAATAGTAGATGACAACGCGCATGGAATGTCACGTGGACAATTGTGAGCGTTCTTCAGAACCAGTAATTTCACCGCAACTGCTCACAAAATGAGGCTCATGATATGTCCTCATTCGATAATGAACGTCGATTTCAACCGGCTGTGAGAGATGGATCCCTCGTCTGCTGCGTCGTAGTTCCACCCTCACCCCCTCTCCATCGGAAGCAGCAAGGAATTAACTCCTGGTCACCTTTCCCTTTCACCAGTCTTTGTTTGCAACAAACCATCCTCCGATATTTCCGTCATCTCCAACGTGATCCCACCACTAGTCAGTTCTCACTATCCCTTTGCATTTCTGCCCTCTGCAGAGACCGCTCCCACCTCAAATCCTTGATTCACTCATCCCTTCCCTCCAAAATCGTCCCACCCCCAATTACTGTCCCTGCAACCGCAGGGGATGTCACACGTCGCCATACTCCATCCAGGGACCGCGGCTGTCCTGGCAGGTGAGACATAGGTTCACATGCATCTCCTCGAATTTAGTTTACAGCATACGCTGTTTCTGATATGGGCTTCTGTACATCTGCGAAACGAAACGTGTATAGCTTGACTGCTTTGCACAACACGCACTCGGTACGCAAAGGCCTGCAGGGTGTCACTCTCTTTCCCCATGTTAACACATGTTATCATTCCCATACTGACCTTTCCGTCCTGGGCCTCCTGAACTATCAAAGTGAGGTCACAAGCAACATGGAGGGGCACTCTCCCATATTCAGAGACTCTAGCTTAAAAACATAACAGTCTGAACAATTACGTTTCCAATTCTAAGCACCTAACAACCTTCCTGTTGTATCTTCCCAACGAGAACTTCTCCCTCATTTTTCTCCCTTGGAAACCCAATGTTCTTCCCATCTCCCCTCCCCCTGTCCTTCACCCTTCCCTAAAACACGGCTGACTTCGCACCGGCGCCTCTTCCACGCCTTCACCTCCACTTGTATTGCTTATAATATACAGTGTTCACAATTCGTAAATTGTCAAACCCCAAACTTTGGGGATCTGTATTTGAGACTGTAAAATTGCTCCTCATCTATGCGGACACATTGGGCTGTTCTCTGGATTAGTTATTGACCGGGATCGATTGTGTTTACTAGCAATGTTACAACATTTTGAGATTTTAAAAATCAAGTCTTTAATTTATGCCATCAGATAAAGCATAAAATTACGTTTAATTTGACACCTAATTCACTTTCATATCTTCAGTATTAAAAAAGCTATGGCCATTTTCATACTCGGAAATTGGCATCTTGTTCCCTATTGCTTTTTCATTGACTTAACACAAAAGCTGTGATCGAGAACATTTAAAAGCCGATAACTTTCTTAAAATTTAAGAGAACTGAAAGAAATGTTCAGTTATTATAGATTGAAGCATTCTGAAACAAATATGAAACAATCTTACATAGATGACTTGAAATTAAAGCATATCATTAGTTAGTTACCTAATTGTAGCTAATTACAAAATTCAATTCCTAGATCTAATCATCTATCCATTTCTTAAGAATAGATTAACATTTTAAATAGCCTAAGTGTCCAAATAACATTCACAAAAGCATTCAGAATATAACATAATGTTTAAATCTCATTGTCATGGGTTTATAGGCCAAATGGAAGGAATTTTATGTTTAATACCTGTAAATTAATGGCCATTTAAATCAACTTGCCAGTAGAATTTTCTGGAACGGTACCATTTGGGACGTTCAGGAGCGGTGATTTTTGTCCCCATATCGGTAGCAAATACACTGCCGCTTCGTTCGGGGACTACATCACCGTTTCGCAACTTAAAATATGAATTTTACTTCGGAGTCACGTGAGTGACTACGTGAAGAACCCGCTCAGTGCGCAGGCGCGGCATTACGCCACCAGTCAACAGCGGCAGCGGGAGCTGGGCACTCTCGCAACAGATGAAACGGACCGTCAGGTGAGTATCCTGAGGTCGGGTTTCTTTTACAGGGGAGCCCCCTTTTCTGCTTGTGTTTTACAGGCAGAGAAAAAGGCTCTGGAACAAAACTGTCCCCCGTTCGAGGAGGAACGTTTCCCGTCGGGGGGAAGGGGGGCAGCAACAGGCGGTAGGAGCGACCCGGTGTTCCTCTATTCCCCGACACCGTGCCGAGCCCAGCCCGATAGCGGGCTGGATGTATAGCCACCCGAAGAGGCATCCGGCAGGTGTTCCCGATTTGGGACGGGACGTCTCTCCACCCGCACGGGGGGAGAGAGAGCCGCTTGAGCCGCTGGAGCGGCTCTCGGGGCAGGTGCCTGCGAGACGCGCTGCTTGAGGGGCGCTTTCGCTACTACAAGGCACAAAAGCTCCAGAAGAAGGCGGTAGGAACATTTAACCGGGCGTCCCGCTATCCCCACACCGCGCCGAAGCCAGTCCCGCTAGTGCCTGAGCTGCGGGCTGGATGTCTAGCCATCCGAAGAGGCATCCGGCCGGTGGCTTCCGACTTGTCGGAGGGGACGTCTCTCCACCCGCAGGGAGAGAGACAGCCGCCTGAGCCGCTGGAGCGGCTCCTGGAGCAGGAGCTCCTGCGAGACACGCTACGTGAGGGGCAGTCTCGCTGGAGGGTTCAGGCATACCCTCCACAGTGCCTAGGCACTGCCCATCGCTTCCTCCTTAGTGTGGTTAGCTTTGGGGTGACCAGTGGCTGGGCTGGTCATGAAGAGGGGTCACTGGCTGAACAATATCGGGAGTATGCTTGAGGTACAGGATCAGGAAGAGCTGCTGGGTGTGGCCGCTATGTGGCTCCACCACTAGCGAGATGGCTTTTCAGTCTCAACTGATGGCCAGCTTACTACCTGTCTTTTACAAAAAACCTCTCCAAGACAGGTAGGCATGAGGCGTTGGTTTTATCACGCCTCCCCTAAATTGTATTTACTCAAAGTGCCCGCCATTATTGGGGGATACATTGAGCAGCGCGTTTAACCTAAATATTTTTAAAATGCATTTGGTACCCTGAAGTCGGCTATCATGTCCACCTGCTCATTCCAGAAGGGCAGGGTAGTATGGCAAAACACCTGACCCTACTGTTCAACGGTATACCTCATAACTTCTGAAATGAACTCACAAACCTGCCCTCAATCTATGAAATTAACAGGACTATGAGAACGCCGACCTCATAAGCACAGATCCTGCTACCTGGCACTTACCAAACCAGTCCTAAAAAACTGGACGAAGTGTTCAAACTATTCGGCACAAGAGGGCAGAGTCTGGAATGAGCACCACACTAAACCAGACAGCAGTACCTCTACGTGTCCACCAGGGGCGTCTACCTCATGGTACTGGTGAAAGCTCGGGGCCTGCATGCCAAACCTGTAGCATTTTAGGCCACGGCCCAGAGCAGGCCCCAGGGAAAAATGTGCCACCCCCCAACAAACATTGTCCCTACAAGAACAAGGAACCAGAAACCGAATAAAACAACAATGAAGACAGATAAGTATGGTTCCTACCATCACATAAAGGTTAAGGGTTGTACTAACAAGGGGTGGATGAATCACGCCTGGTTAGGAAGCTATCACTCTTGGTAGTTATATACCAAAAAATAAATACAAGGGGAATAGAATTAATATCTTGCCACCAATTCAGCAAGCACCCCAAGTGGTCTACCCTCCCACGATGGTGAATGTCGCACCATCGTTGATAAACCACTTGAGTATTTCACCAGGTATACCCATTCATGGGATTTGTAACTACTACCATGGATCCAAGGATACTTTATGGTAGACATCGACCTTGAAGATGCACACTATTCAGTACCTTCTCATATAAGTTTCGGATATACCGCAATTACCTGGATGGAGTAACCATGATGAGCGTTGCGGCATTTAAGTCAAAGTTATCCAGAATCAACTAGCCCTGACACTTAGAAACATTCCGTCATGGCATGTCTATATATTAACGACAAACTATCCTTGGATACAGCTTTAGCTGCATCGCTTCTCGGTCTTTTGGCTAAGATCAAGTGTAGTATCTGTTCTTATCAGTTTAATAATCTGATACGTCCCTTATCTAGGGACCATATATTAAATTGAATTTTGGAACAGGGAGATGGAATAGGGGCTTGCTCCGTCCACTCCACGCATCGACCCAGTATTGCAGTGCCTCTGGGTACGGTGCACAAAATATATATCCAGATATTTACGTTGACCATCCACAACGTTGTTATCTGGTATTCATTAAGACTATCAGTCATGGTGCATTAACCACCAATCAACTACGTGGCAAAGTAATTGGGATATAGCAGCATTACCAGCTACTGAACTTTGTACCTTTCCTATGAGCTGAGATACTAGTGTTCAAAACTATCTCCATACCTGTAATATGGGGGCAAATGGATTAATCTGTAGTGTTATCATGGAATTTATCGGCAGGAAGGATTATGGTTGTGCACTTCCACCTGTTTTGAGTAACATCTTATGTGTCCTGATGTGTTACTGAGCTTGTAATACTTAATGCCAATATGAATTGACTTAAACATGTTATATATTAACTTACTTAATTCTAGTGAAGCATTTGCTCAGTAATCCACCAAATTTGCATGTTCGTTTATAAGATAACAACATCAGTGGTGGCATATACCAAACCACTTGGGCGGAGAACATCGATATTAGGGGACAATTTATTAACAATTGGAAACCGTATGTCGTCAAACATGTTTGACCATCAGTAACTCACCTATCAGGTGAGCTAAATACTGTAAACATACATTTAAACCAAAAATATTTGCTGAAATCACTAAGCAATATGGACACCAGATATCGATTCCTTATATCCAATTAAATCACCACGTACTAACTTACGTCACATGAAACCAATCTCAAGGCAGCGGCAATGGAGACATTCCCGCGTATTGAGGGGTGGGGGGAACCTAATCTCTATGTTTTCCTTTCCTTCTACCTCTTCAATAGGTACTACGGCTTCATCAGTCGGGTACTACGCAAATTACAGTGGACCAAGTCCACAAGCATGGTTCCCAGTGATCCTCGACATGGTCATTAAAAGAATTGCAGAATTGGGAAGACCATTGCTGTGCTTGGATCAGGAGCACTATCAACCTGATGACAGCTTTCCGTCGCATATCCTAGGGAACATACCTGAGGAGCATCAAGAAATGGTACACTGTTTCCAAAACAGGAATTACACATTCAACTATAACAAAAAACTGTACTGGAGCTCCTGGCAGGTCTTCACCACAATGAAGGACATGTTCTGTTAGCCTACTCAACTTGGGTACCGCTCACTGGTGATCAGATACAGGAGAGGTATATCAATCCATTCCCCAGAAATAGGTACACCCAAATTGGGATGTCAGTGAAATCCTGACATACCTTAGGGGATGATCACCAGCCAGGTCACTCACCCTGGAACAGCCTACCCTGAAGATGGACATGCTGATGGCCTTACATCAACACAAAGAGCCAGCTCTCCCATCTACTGCGATGGGACAACATGGCTATAACACCAGATAGTGTCACATGCCCATTCAAGGGTTGGCCAAACAGAACAGACCAGGAACATCAGGTCCAGTCATGAAATTCCGGGCATACCCACCTGAACCACGTTTTATGTGTCATGACCCACTTAGAGATCGACACAATAAGGAATACCGAGGGAGAGGAAAAAGCCTTATGGGTCAGCCACAGGAAACCTCATGGTCGGGTGACGAGCTAAACTATCTCTAGTGGCTCAAGCAGGTACTGGGAGTTGCTGGAGTAAATACTAACGTGTATAAAATCTTATTCCACCAGAACAGCTTCCACGTCAGTAACTAAGAGGATGGACGAGCCTATGGACCACATCCTGGCTACTGCAGGGTGGTCTAGGGAGTATACGTTCCAAACTTTTATAACAAACCACTGACAGAACCTGTATCGTTTGCAGAAAAAGAATCTGCAAAAAATATATAATTTAAGCCCGGGGGAGCAATTGGTCTTGTTGTTAATAACACCATTATTGTTTTTACAACATTCGTAATAAGGTGGATGCGTTGAATGTGCAGATAGCTATTAATGACTATGATATAGTTGGGATCACGGAGACATGGCTCCAGGGTGACCAAGGCTGAGAGCTGAACATCCAGGGATATTCATTATTCAGGAGGGATAGAGAGAAAGGAAAAGGAGGCGGGGTAGCGTTGCTGATTAGAGAGGAGATTAACGCAATGGAAAGGAAGGACATTAGTTTGCAGGATGTGGAATCGGTATGGGTAGAGCTGCGAAACACTAAGGGGCAGAAAACGCTGGTGGGTGTTGTGTACAGGCCACCTAACAGTAGTAGTGAAGTTGGAGATGGTATCAAACAGGAAATTAGAAATGCGTGCGACAAAGGCAAAACTGTTATAATGGGTGACTTCAATCTACATATTGATTGGGTGAATCAAATTGGCAGGGGTGCTGAGGAAGAGGATTTTTTGGAATGTATGCGGGATAGTTATCTAAATCAACATGTAGAGGAACCAACGAGAGAGCAGGCTATTTTAGACTGGGTATTAAGTAATGAGGAAGGGTTAGTTAGCAGTCTTGTTGTACGTGCCCCCTTGGGCAAGAGTGACCATAATATGGTTGAGTTCTTCATTAGGATGGAGAGTGACATTGTTAATTCAGAAACAATGGTTCTGAACTTAAAGAAAGGTAACTTTGAGGGTATGAGACGTGAATTGGCCAAGATTGACTGGCAATTAATTCTAAAAGGGTTGACGGTGGATATGCAATGGAAGACATTTAAAGACTGCATGGATGAACTACAAAAATTGTTCATCCCAGTTTGGCAAAAGAATAAATCAGGGAAGGTAGTGCATCCGTGGATAACAAGGGAAATCAGGGATAGTATCAAAGCGAAGGATGATGCGTACAAATTAGCCAGAAAAAGCAGCATACCGGAGGACTGGGAGAAATTCAGAGACCAGCAGAGGAGGACAAAGGGCTTAATTAGGAAAGGAAAAATAGATTATGAAAGAAAACTGGCAGGGAACATAAAAACTGACTGCAAAAGTTTTTATAGATATGTGAAAAGAAAGAGATTAGTTAAAACAAATGTAGGTCCCTTGCAGTCAGAAACGGGTGAGTTGATCATGGGGAACAAGGATATGGCGGACCAATTGAATAACTACTTTGGTTCCGTCTTCACTAAGGAAGACATAAATAATCTGCCGGAAATAGCAGGGGACCATGGGTCAAAGGAGTTGGAGGAATTGAGTGAAATCCACGTTAGCCGGGAAGTGGTGTTGGGTAAATTAAATGGATTAAAGGCCGATAAATCCCCAGGGCCAGATAGGCTGCATCCCAGAGTACTTAAGGAAGTAGCTCCAGAAATAGTGGATGCATTAGTAATAATCTTTCAAAACTCTTTAGATTCTGGAGTAGTTCCTGAGGATTGGCGGGTAGCAAACGTAACCCCACTTTTTAAGAAGGGAGGGAGAGAGAAAACGGGGAATTACAGACCAGTTAGTCTAACATCGGTAGTGGGGAAACTGCTAGAGTCAGTTATTAAAGATGGGATAGCAGCACATTTGGAAAGTGGTGAAATCATTGGACAAAGTCAGCATGGATTTACAAAAGGTAAATCATGTCTGACGAATCTTATAGAATTTTTCGAGGATGTAACTAGTAGCGTGGATAGGGGAGAACCAGTGGATGTGGTGCATCTGGACTTCCAGAAGGCTTTCGACAAGGTCCCACATAAGAGATTAGTTTACAAACTTAAAGCACACGGCATTGGGGGTTCAGTATTGATGTGGATAGAGAACTGGCTGGCAAACAGGAAGCAAAGAGTAGGAGTAAACGGGTCCTTTTCACAATGGCAGGCAGTGACTAGTGGGGTACCGCAAGGCTCAGTGCTGGGACCCCAGCTATTTACAATATATATTAATGATCTGGATGAGGGAATTGAAGGCAATATCTCCAAGTTTGCGGATGACACTAAGCTGGGGGGCAGTGTTAGCTGTGAGGAGGATGCTAGGAGACTGCAAGGTGACTTGGATAGGCTGGGTGAGTGGGCAAATGTTTGGCAGATGCAGTATAATGTGGATAAATGTGAGGTTATCCATTTTAGTGGCAAAAACATGAAAGCAGACTATTATCTAAATGGTGGCCGACTAGGAAAAGGGGAGATGCAGCGAGACCTGGGTGTCATGGTACACCAGTCATTGAAAGTGGGCATGCAGGTGCAGCAGGCAGTGAAGAAAGCGAATGGTATGTTAGCTTTCATAGCAAAAGGATTTGAGTATAGGAGCAGGGAGGTTCTACTGCAGTTGTACAGGGTCTTGGTGAGACCACACCTGGAGTATTGCGTACAGCTTTGGTCTCCAAATCTGAGGAAGGACATTATTGCCATAGAGGGAGTGCAGAGAAGGTTCACCAGACTGATCCCTGGGATGTCAGGACTGTCTTATGAAGAAAGACTGGATAGACTTGGTTTATACTCTCTAGAATTTAGGAGATTGAGAGGGGATCTTATAGAAACTTACAAAATTCTTAAGGGGTTGGACAGGCTAGATGCAGGAAGATTGCTCCCGATGTTGGGGAAGTCCAGGACAAGGGGTCACAGCTTAAGGATAAGGGGGAAATCCTTTAAAACCGAGATGAGAAGAACTTTTTTCACACAGAGAGTGGTGAATCTCTGGAACTCCCTGCCACAGAGGGTAGTCGAGGCCAGTTCATTGGCTATATTTAAAAGGGAGTTAGAAGTGGCCCTTGTGGCTAAGGGGATCAGAGGGTATGGAGAGAAGGCAGGTACGGGATACTGAGTTGGATGATCAGCCATGATCATATTGAATGGCGGTGCAGGCTCGAAGGGCCGAATGGCCTACTCCTGCACCTAATTTCTATGTTTCTATGTTTCTATTCATGGTTGATTACGATAACATACTTCCTCCCTCGAATGACTTCGGCAGCGAGTGAAGTATGAACTGTTACACGGTTTGAAATCACAGAGGTTTGAAGTCTTCACGTAGTCACTCACGTGACTCCGAAGTAAAATAGTAAGATTAAACGAGAACTTACCAGTTTGAAGTTTGATCTGTATTTTATGAGGAGTTACGATGAGGGATTACGTGCCCTCCGCTCCCACCCTCATTATATGGATCAAACTAATAAATTGATGTCTCCTTATCTTTACTATGTTTACTTCAAATAACTGTGTCTATCTGTGATTCCACACCGCTGCTTGGAAGTATGCCGCGTCTGCGCACTGAGCGGGTTCTTCACGTAATCCCTCATCGTAACTCCTCATAAAATACAGATCAAACTTCAAACTGGTAAGTTCTCGTTTAATCTTACTATTAAATACATCTTAAGAAACACTTTTATACATAAAAATAAACTACTTCCTTTTTCCTGGTCCTCCATAAAATCCGTCCCAGTTATCGGCATTGCCAATCTTTGGTTGAATCCTCACCAACCCTGGTTCCCAGTTTTCGGACAGGAGTCAACAATGGAATTGTATGAAGTTAAATCGACCCAGTGTACAGAAGTCTGCGGCACACGAAAAGGAGCCCCCGCCTGAAGCCGTCCCCCTCCCTCGGCTGCAGGACGTTTGCCACCTTCGGGCTGGAAGTTTGCAACCTTCACGTGGTCCGCCCTATTTCGACTAATGCAATCAAAACGACGTGCAAAAACAGAAGATCAAATAGAACAAGTTGTCCTACACCTGTAGGCCGTGCACGCCACACGAAAGCAGACGCCACCCTCCCCTCACACCATCCCGACAGCCCCCGCCTCAAAAAAATATGTTTTTCACAAATTCTTCAGTGAGACTGGAGGATTGAGAATTACAACAAATTACAACCGCTCAATCTATCTATATTGAAATTGTCTCTTTTTTATCAACAGCAAATAGTCATCAAGAGGCAGTGAGAAAACAACACTAAATAACTTAATAACTCTCATCTTTAACATTTAAATTGTTCTCATATTTTAAGAGTAATTTACAATTTAAACATTAATAAATCCTTTTTCCACTTTTCATGCCTGCGTGTTCTTCATCACAATGGGAACATAATAGGCACGAATGGCTGCCCTGTGGTAGAGCCGCTAAGAGTGCACGGGGGAGGTTGTGGGGAGATGGACTGACTGTGTGGGGGAGGGGAATGACAAGGAGCCGAGTGAGGGGATGAAGGGAGGAGGGGTGACTGAATGAACTGCCAACGTACCAGGCGTAAGTAACTGCACTGCCAGCTCACCAGCCATGAGTAATGGGGCTTTTTCACGGGGCGAGTTGACGCAAGATGTCACCAGAGTGAAGTGGTCGTGGTCCAGCACGAGTTTCGCACGATATAACGGGGGGTAGATAAAGAGTTCCCACGGTACTCGGCATTTCTGTTATTTGTGCGAGTGACTTGTCCGTCTCCCGAGCTTTCCCGTTAATCTTGAATGAACATCGTGAACTGCAGTGTTGTTAATCACGTGGCACAAATGATGTTACTTTGTTTTCACACACTATATTGGTTTTTTTCACACACTATATTCATCCCTTGGTTGAATTGGCTCATTTGGAGACATGCCTATACTAACTATGTGCATCGAGAACGCTTGCGTGAAGGCAGAAGGGTGAGATTAATTAAAAAGAGAATTAAGAGGAAGTCTCACTGGGTGAAGCTTATCTTTCAACGGAGACCTCAATTTGGACAATATGATCAGCTGCTTAATGTGCTGTGCGAATAGGATAACAGTGCATTCACAAACTTTGTCAGAATTTCACCCGAGCTCTTTAATGAGCTGAAGAATAATCTGTTTTTTTTAGACAAATGTTGTTTGGTGTGATGCACCTTCTCTCAATATGTGCAAGAAGTCGTATTTTTATTTTGTCAAATAGGAATAAAGACTTTGTCTAACATTGACCGTGATGGTTGTCTTATTTTATTATCTACTAAGAGGTGAAACTTTCAAACGTTTAACCAGTCAGTAGACAGACAATAAATAGTTACAATCGAGCCATAAATGGTGTATACATGGTGAAGGGAACAACGCTGTGTGCAAGATAATGTTTAAAATCATGCGAGGAATCGATCGGGTAGATGCACAATCTCTTGCCCAGAGTAGGCGAATCGAGGACCAGATTACATAGGTTTTAGGTGAAGGGGAAATGATTTAATATGGATCTGATTAAATACTGTCAGTAGTAAACCCGATCAAAAACAACATCAGGACGTCTATTAAACACGAGATATCCCAGTAAACACCCAGCCGAGACTTATTACAGGTCTAGTGGAAAGACACAAAGCGCTGGAGCAACTCAGCGGGTCAGCCAGCATCGCTAGACAACATGGATAGATGATGTTTCGGGTCGGGACTCTTCTTCAGCGCTGAGTTACTCCCGCATATTGTGTCTTTCCAATGCAGATTAGCGTCTGCGATTCTTTGCTCCTGCATTACGGGGTCCATCTCGATTCCCGATAAAGTCTAAAATCCATCCTCCAGAGTTCTCAGCCCCGGGCGCCCATAAACAAGCCCTTAACTCCACACTGGGGACAGAGGCTGAGAGGTGTACACAACCATGAGACGAACAGGCAGGGAAATAGACAGAGTCCAGGGTAATATATGTCCTTTGCCCACAGAGGGGATTCGAGGACCAGAGGGCATAGGTTCAAGATGAGGGGGGAAGATCTAATAGGAATCTGAGTGAGGGGTAACATTTTCGCACAAAGGGTGGTGGGTGTATGGAACAAGCTGCCAGAGGAGGTAGTTGAGGCTGGGTCCATCCATACATTTAAGAAACATTTAGAAAGGTACATGGATAAGACAGGTTGTGAGGGATATGGACCAGACGCCGGCAGATGGGACTAGTTTCGATGGGACATTTTGGCCGGTATGGGCAAGTTGAGCCGAAGGGCCGGTTTCCACACTGTAACTCGATAACGCCAGTGAGTATACGATTTAAGATAGTTCGAGGGTCTCGAATGATGTAGGTAGTAGTTCAGGAATGGTCTGTGGTTGGTGTTAGGATGGTTCAGTTACATAAGTGCTCAAATGTAGGCACCGTTTTCGCAGTGGAAGCTCCGAGACTGCAGCGGGCGATTGTCGTGTTGGCTGGGACTCCTGTTATCCATGCAGGATAATGCCTATCCGTCCATGCCTATTTCCTTCGTTCCATAGATGCTGCTGCACCCGCTGAGTTTCTCCCGCTGAGGTTGGGCAGGCGAGGATTATGTTACTTGGAGTGCAGGATGCTGAAGTGTGATCTAATGGAGGTGTATAACCGAGGGGAAATGCACAGACTTTTACTCAGGGTCGGGGCATCAAAAAGTAGAGAACACGGGTTTAAGGTGAGAGGGCAAGATTTAATAGAAAGCTGAGGAGCAGCTTCTTTACACAGAGGGTAGTAGGCAACGTTGCCTATTTCCTTCGTTCCATAGATGCTGCTGCACCCGCTGAGTTTCTCCAGCATGTGTGTGTGTGGGTGGGAGTAGGGGGGAGGGGGTGGGGGTGGGAGAGAGATAAGGCAGCCTGAAGAAAGGGTCGCCTGTCCATTTCCCTCCGTAGATGCTGCCTGGCCCGCGGAGTTCCTACAGTCTTAGAAACTGCTTTAGACAAAAAGAGACACAAACTGCTGGAGTAAAATAGCTCAGCAAGTGAGGTACCTGAACACTCAAAAATGAAAAAGAATGAAAATGTGATTATTTCACCTCCATTCAACTATTTTGTGTTTCAGCATGAGAGGGATTATAACATTAGACACATTCATCTTGTAGTGATGTGTTAATGAAGAATTGCAGACATCAATCTGATAGTAAAAAATATATTTATTTAACAATGAGGTAAAACAAGCACTGACAATCAAACTGCTCAGTTACTCACCGTTCGCAGGAGTTCCCAAGGTACCCGCAAGAGTTATTACGGATATCGCACGGATATCGCACTGGCCACTTGTTCATACAATGTTGCAATGCTCAACCACAAGTGTACAAGTCACTCTTGGAGAAATTCAAACTTTCTTGAATTTTCTCCCGAGTGACCAAGTTACACGATTACATGCCGTTAGCGCCACGGTGGTCCACGGTGGTCCACGAATGCCGTACTGTTATCGCACGAGGTTCCCACGATGTTAAACTCTGGTTCACTCTTGCGTCAAGTCGCCCCGTGAAAAAGCCACTTAAGTGATCTGCCAGCCCACGAGCCGCGGGTAAGTTACCTGCCAGCCCACGAGTCGTGAGTAAGTGAACTGCCAGCCCAGCAGCTGTAAACAACTGAACTGCCAGCCCTCCAGCCGTAAGCGATTGAACTGCCAGTCCAACCATCCATTCAGTCCACCGTCTCCCCCTTCTCTCTCTCACAGTCTGTCACCTGTTTTGGGCAGGATTTCTGGCAGTTTCTCAGCTGCCAGGCAGGCAGATCCGAGTGAAAGTACTGCCAGGCCTCAGTGTGTGAGCTGCCAGTCCAAGAATCCATTCGGCCCACAATGTCTATACTAGCCCTCTGGAGACCAGTACCTTCGGCCCACAACACCCATACAAGCGCAACGGAACCACCCCCCCCCCCCCACTGGCAAGTCATATTGGAATTGGTGGAGAGCTGGAATATTGCTTTGGGTGACATGCCCTCCCGTGTGATGGTGGGACCCGACGGTTCACACTTAGTCTAGTATTATCTGTATCTTTTTCTGTCCTCTGCTTGAATGTATGTGCAATAGCGCCATCTGTTACACCTTTATTGTGAAAGGTCGGTTGCACACAGGAAGCAGGAAGCAGGAAGTAGTCTCCTGTCATTGTTTGTCTATGTTTTAACATCAGAAGCAATACTTCCGAATCCTAGCTTGTTACGCGTAATAAAGCAATGGCTGTCAGTTCATATTGTTTACAGTATGCTTGGAATGCTATATTGGAGAGTATTTATGGCAGGGATTGTTTAACTCCATAGCATGTGTGAATGTTCAGATTCCTACCCGTCGGCCATTTTGTAGCACCTTAACAGGAATAGGATTTGCAGTGGCATTAGATGGATTTACGTATATTGTTTATTATATATTTGCACTATATGTTTCACTGTATTAGAAGATTCGTTTAGAAACAAAGAAATTAGGTGCAGGAGGAGGCCATTCGGCCTTTCGCGCCAGCACCGCCATTCATTGTGATCATGGCTGATCGTCCCCTATCAATAACCCGTGCCTGCCTTCTCCACATCTCCCCTGACTCCACTAGCCCCTCGAGCTCGCACTAACTCTATCTTAAATCAAGCCAGTGATTTGGACTCCACTGCCCGCTGCGGCAGGGAATTCCATAAATTCGCAACTTTCTGGGTGAAAAAGTTTGTTCTCACCTCAGTCTTAAATGACCTCCCCATTATTCTCACACTGTGGCCCCCTGGTTCTGGACTCGCCCAACATTGGGAACATTTTTCCTGCATATAGCTTGACCAGTCCTTATATCTATATTACTTAAAGTCTGATCTTGACCGCTTTTGACCCACTGTGGCGCGATTTTCGAGAGAATGCCGCCCTCTACAATCGTCATTTTTGGCCACCTCGCTCAGAGCCCCTATGCGCCTTCCTGATTTTTCCCGTCGATGAAAAATGAGAGATATTAATATTTTAACAAATTTCCCCATTCTCCCTGCTGCCCCCATTAGCGGAAGGGGGAGGGACAATAAAACCCGGAAGGGTCGTGCTTCTGTCTCTGCCAGAAGGCAGAGGGTCGCGGCTCTCTGAGCTGTGAATAACAATTGATGTATTGGTTGTAAAGCGTTTGCAAATTTCTTTCTGTTGGCTGTTATACAATGGTTGCATGAAATGTTTTGGCTGAAAAGAGTTTGCAAATTAGTTTCTGTTAGCTGTAAAAATTGTTTAAAGAAAAGAAAATATTTTGGTTGTAAAGAGTTTGCAAAATTGTTTCTCTTGGGTTTAAAAACATGTTTACAGAAAAGAAAAAGATTTTCTTGTAAAGAGTTTGCAAATTTGTTTCTCTTGTGTTTAAAATAAATGTTTACAGAAAAGAAAATGTATTGGTTGCAAAGAGTTTGCAAATTTGTTTCTCTTGGGTTTTAAAATGGTTGCAACCGTTTTCAGATGGATAAAGCATGAATAAACATTTTATAAGATCAGACCTGTGTTTAATTTTAAAATTCGCGCTCATTCAGTGATTTTCGCTGGGTTGCAACATGGCGTCGATGACGTCATTTCCGATTAGCGGCGGCGGCGTCGATTACGTCATTTCCGGTCCGTGGCAAGCAGCTGGATGGGACGTCAAGATGGCTGCAAGTGCAGCCGCTGCTGAATAATTCATGACTTTACTGCTCTGTCTATGGTGAGTGTGTGTTAGATCTTATTGAAAATCAGAATTTTGTATCAGTAGCAGCCTCCACAGCAGGCTTTAAAGATTCGTTTTACATTATATATTCAACACGTTCTGAAGTTACTTGGCATTTTTGTAGTGTGCGTGCGTGTGTGTGTGTGTGTGTGTGTGTGTGTGTGTGTGTGTGTGTGTGTGTGTGTGTGTGTGTGTGTGTGTGTGTGTGTGTGTGTACGTGTGTGCGTTTGTGAATGTGTGTGTGTGTGTGTTTGTGAATGTGTGTGTGTGTTTGTGTGAATGTGTGTGTGTGTGTGTGTGAATATATGTGTGCGCGTGAATGTGTGTGTGTGCATGTGAGAATATGTGTGTGCATATGTGTGTGTGTGTGAATGTGAGTGAATGTATGTGTGTATGTGTGTACAAATATGTGTGTGTGTGAATATGTGTGTGTGTGTGCGTGTGTGAATATATGTATGTGTGTGTGAATATGTGTGTGTGTGAATATGTGTACGTGTGTGAATAGGTGTGTGAATATGTGTGTGTGTGAATATGTGTGTGTGAATATGTGTGTGTGCGAATATGTGAGAGTGTGTGTAATCATGTTTTCATGTGTGTGTGTGTGTTTATTGAATATGTGTGTGTATGTGTGTGAGTACATATGTGTATGTGTGAATGTGTGTGTGTGAAAATGTGTGTGTATGTGTGTGTGAATATGTATGTATGTGTGTGTATGTATGCATGTGTGTGAATGTGTGTGTGTGTGAATATACGTGTGTGTGTATGTATGTGTGTATGTATGTCTGTGTGTGTGTGTGAATGTGTGAGCGTGAGTGAGTGTGTATATATGTGTGTGTGAATATGTGTGTGTGTGTGTGTGTGTGTGAATATGTGTATGTGTGTGTATGTATGCGTTTGTGTGTGAATATGTGAATGTGTGTGTGAATACTTGTGTGTTTTGATACAAATACATCGATAGATGCTCCTGAACACATCATCAGTGATGTAACCTGGGGTCATTGGGTGTTTCGGGTCTTTCAACATCAGACACCCTCAACCAGGCGACCCAGCCGTGGTTGATGAGATCACGACTTGTGTTCAGGTGGCATTCTCTCCTCCCCATGGACCTCCTCTCCTGATCCAGAGCCATCTCGAGGCCTTCTCAGCTGCCTCTGTGGTGTTCTTGATGGCCCTTCTCCTCACCATTCCGTTGATGCCCAGTGCACTCAAGGCTTTGTAGTGCGATTGCTCTGCAAAATCTCTGCAGCCAACCTCGATGGGCATACACTTTGCCTTCCAGCCCTGCATGCGGCAGTCTATGACCAGCTCTTCATATTTGGCCATCTTCCTCTCGTGGGCCTCCTGCAGACGGTCATCCCACGGCACTGTAAGTTATAACAAGACAATGTTGTTGGTCGCCTCTGAAACCAGGAGGATATCTGACCTCAGGGTTGTCGTGGCAATGTGCTGTGGGAACTTCAGCTGTTTCACCAGGTCTACAGAATGCTGCCAGACCTGCGCTGTCGCCAGGATTCCTGACAGATTCCTGGCTGCTGTGGTTCTTGGCAGCTGCACTCCGGCCTTCACGAAGGTGATCATCTGGGTGTTGGGACGTTCTCATCCGCAGCTGCTGATTCCCATGCTGATGGCTTCTGCAATGGGTTTGAGAACCAGGTCGTGACGCAATGTGTACCGGCCCTGCCCAAGAGCCTTTGGGGAACAGCTCAGGATGTTTTCCGACGTCCCCTTGCCTGAGCATTGCGGGCAATCCGGAGATTCCGCGTTGCCCCAGATGAAGAGGTTCGATGGGCTGGGCAGGACATCGTATACTGCCTGGACCAGGATCTTGATGCGCTGTGGTTTAGCCTGCCAGAGCTCAGTCCATGTGACTTTTCGCTCCATGGCCTTGTCCAGGATCCCTGCTGCCTCAATCCAACTGCTCTGGTAGACCTCTCCTCCTCCACCACTGCCCTCACTTTCTCCTGGACCAGCCTGCGCCTATCCTTTACCTTGGCCTTGTTTAACTGGTGAGATGGGAAGATTCCCAGGCCTGCTCTTCCCCGAGTCACTGTTCCCACCAAGACTCTGTGGCGTATCCGGGACTCTGCTTGCAGCACGGCTTCGCCGGCTCTCCACTTCCTCCCAGTTTTCACCTCCACCCCTGCTTGAGCTACCTTGGGGTTGCTGGAGTCCCTGTACAGCATCACCTCTCTGGCCCGAGTCACCTTAAACTCCTCCTCCAGGGACTTCAGGGGAAGCTGGATCTTGGTGTTATTTCCGTAAAGGGCGATGCTGCTAAGGCTCCTGGGCAGTCCCAGCCACCTTCTGAGAAAGCTGCTGACTTTCCTCTCCTCTACGATGGACATTGGGACTTCGTAGACAAGCAGTGGCCAGAGTATCATTGGCAGGATACCATGCTGGTAATTCCATGCCTTGAACTTGCCAGGAAGCCCCGACCGGTCCACTGCTTTCAACCAACTCTCCAGCTCCTGACAGGTTGCCTGGACATATGCTGTATCCTTAAGGCTGCTGTTAAACACCTTGCCAATACACTTCACTTGGCCTTTCGGAGACAATGGGAATTGGTGTCTCTTCGATGCTGAAACGGAACCTGTCCAAGACTTTGCCCTTCTTCAGTACCAGTGACCTTGATTTTCCTGGCTTAAACCTCATCCTTGCCCATTCAACTGGATCAGTTTCTCCAAACCCTGCAGGATCCACCTGCATCCTGGCACTGACTCAGTGGTGACAGTCAGGTCGTCCATGAAGGCACTGATTGGTGGTTGGTGCATTCCTGACTTGGTCTGAGGGCCCCGACACTCTGGCTCAGCAGACTTGACGATCATGTTCATCGCCAAGGCAAAAAGGATCACAGAAATGGGACAGTCTGTGATGATCCCAACCTCCAAGTCTGTGCCACTCTGATGTTACTGATCCTGATGAGACTCTCATGCTGAACTGGTTGTAATAGTCTAGGTTGAGAACTACCACTTGGCCATGACTGTCTGGATCAGCTTGTGCGGGATGGAGCCGTAGGCATTGGCCAGGACAAGCCAGAGCAATGTCAGGACTCCCTTGTTCTCCCTGGCTTCTCTGATGAGCTGGGTCACCACTCCCGTGTGCTCTAGACACCCCGGCACTAAGCTTCCCTTTTGTACTGAGCTGTCGATGTAGCCATTGCTGGAGAGGAATTTGGTCAGCCGCCTCGCCACTATGCTGAATAAAATCTTGCTTTCAACGTTTAGCAAGGAGATGATTCTGAACTGATCGATCTTCTTGGAAAATTCCTCCTTTGGGATTCAGACTCCGAATCGCCACTGCTGCCTCACTTTTCCTCTCCTCCAGATGACTTTCAGGATCTTCCACAGCCGTTTCAGTATCAAGGGGCAGTTCTTGTTGACCCTGTAGGGGACTCTGCTCGGGCCAGGGGCTGAGCCAGCTCTAGCTCTCTTCACTACGTCCTGGAAATCTTTCAGGAGTGGATCTTTACTATCAAACTCCTTGATGGGCGGAGGTAGTTTTTATCAGGATGTTGCACTGGCCCAGCTCCTGCTGCCTGACAGGGTCACTGTAGGTGGACTGGATGTGCCGGTCGATCTCCTCATTAGAGCAAACCAAACTTCCACTGCGCATTTGCCCGAGTAGTTGTTTGGTGGAGCCGTAGGGGTTGGCTATGAAGGGTGCTCGCTTCCTGGCTCTTTCCTTCCGGCGTCTTCGAGCCACTCAGCTCTACGGAGGGTCATCAGCTTCTTCCTCAGGATGGTTCGCAGCTCAGCCAAGGGGGGGCGTTGCTCTTCGCTGGCCTCTTTATACTGCTTCTTGAGGGACTTCAACTCCTGCCGGATATTGTGGATCTTTGTTGCTAGTTGGTTCATGGTGAAAGGTGTTCTGGCCGGCTTCTTCGCCACTGCTCCAAACCTTTCCACTGCTAGGCTGGTGATGATAGTCGTCATCTTCCGCAGCCTTCGGTTCACGTCTCCCTTCACAGTTGCTTCTAGCACCTTGTCGACGTCCTCGTCGAACTGATGCCAGACTGCCGTCTTGCAGGCCTGAGGCCATTTGGCTCGAACCTTCTCCGGAGAACTGTTCCGAGGGACTAGTTGCGCCACTTGGAGGCTTCGGGCTCTATGGGCAGATTTCGGACCTGGCTCCTCCTGCGTCTCACCAGGTAAAATACCTGTGCGTTGTGACACTGCAAACACCTCATCTGGGTCTGGTGATTCTTCAGGCCACGGCTGTTCTTGCAAACCTTTCCACATCATCTGCATTTGATACTCATAGTCGGTTGTCCATTGCCATTAGTCGTTAACCTTTGATCCGTCAAATTGAGGTGCTCATCCTCCCCCCCTCTCGGCCACCACGTGGTATTTTTCCATGTGATTTTCTGTAGCGTGATTTGGGTCACCTCCTCTCAGATGATACGGTTTGGGCTGCCAACCCGCCCCGGTTGCCTTCTTTCCGAGCTGTCCACTGTCTGTCCAGTCGTCAACACCCATTTCTTGGTTGTCAACCAGTCCATTCCTGGTCGCCACTGGTTTCACCAGCAGAGTGATTGATATAAAACATCGATAGATGCTCCTGAACACATCATTAGTGATGTAACCTGGGGTGATTGGGTGTTTCGGGTCGTTCAACATCAGACACCCTCACCCAGGCGACACAGCCGTGGTTGATTAGACCACGACTTGTGTTCAGGTGGCATTCCCTCCTCTCCATGGACCTCCTCTCCTGATCCAGAGCCATCTCGAGGCCTTCTCCACTGCCATGTGTGAATAGGTGTATGAATATGTATGTGTATGTGTGTGTGTATGTGTGTGTGTGTGTGTGAATATGTGTATGTGTGTGAATATGTGTGTGTGAATATGTGTGTGTGTGTGTGTGTGTGTGTGTGAATATGTGTATGTGTTATGTGTGTGTGTGTATGTGTGTATGTGTGAATATCTGTGTGAGAATATGTGTGTGTGTGAATATGTTAATATGTGTGTGTGTGTGTGTGTGTGTGAATATGTGTGTGTGGATGTATGTATGTATGTATGTATGTATGTGTGGGTGTGTGAATAAGTGTGTGTTTGTGTGTGAATATATATGTGTGTGTGTGAATATGTGGGTGTGTGAATATGTGTGTGTGAATTTGTATGTGTGTGCGTGAATGTGTGTGTATGTGAATATGTGTGTGTGTGTGTGTGTGTGTGAATATGGGTGTGGTTGTGTGTGAATATGGGTGTGTGTGAATGTGTGTATGTGTATGTGATTATGTGTGTGCTAATATGTGTGTGTGTGCTAATATGTTTGTGTGTGAATATGTGTGCGTGTGTGAATATGTGTGTGTGTGAATATGTGTGTGTGAGTGCATATGTGTGTGTGTGTGTGTGTGTGTGTGAATATGTGTGTGAATGTGTGTGTGTGTGTGAATATGTGTGTGAATGTGTGTGTGTGTGAATATGTGTGTGTGAATATGTGTGTGAATATATGTATGTGTGTGCGTATGTGTGTGTGTGAATATGTGTGTGACTGTGGCTATGTGTGTGTGTGTGAATGTGTGTGTGTGTGTGTGTGTGTGTGTAGGCGTGTGTGTGTGTGTGTGAATGTGTTCGTGTGTATATGTGTGTGTGTGAAATGTGTGTGTAAATATGTGTATGTGTTTATATATATGTGTTTGTGTGTGAATATGTGTATATGTGTGTGTGTGAATATGTGTGTGTGAATATGTGTGTGTGAATATGTGTGTGTGAATATGTGTGTGTGTGAATATGTGTGTGTGTTTGAGAATGTGTGTGTGTGTGTGTGTGTGTGTGTGTGTGTGTGTGTGTGTGTGTGTGTGTGTGTGTGTGTGTGTGTGTGTGTGTGTGTGTGTGTGTGTGTGTGTGTGTGTGTGTGTGTGTGTGTGTGTGTGTGTGAATGAATGTGTGTGTGCGTGTGTGAATATGTGTGTGTGTGTGAATAGAAACATAGAAACATAGAAATTAGGTGCAGGAGTAGGCCATTCGGCCCGTCAAGCCTGCACCGCCATTCAATATGATCATGGCTGATCATCCAACTCAGTATCCCGTACCTGCCTCCTCTCCATACCCTCTGATCCCCTTAACCACAAGGGCCACATCTAACTCCCTCTTAAATATAGCCAATGAACTGGCCTCGACTACCCTCTGTGGCAGGGAGTTCCAGAGATTCACCACTCTCTGTGTGAAAAAAGTTCTTCTCATCTCGGTTTTAAAGGATTTCCCCCTTATCCTTAAGCTGTGACCCCTTGTCCTGGACTTCCCCAACATCGGGAGCAATCTTCCTGCATCTAGCCTGTCCAACCGCTTAAGAATTTTGTAAGTTTCTATAAGATCCCCTCTCAATCTCCTAAATTCTAGAGAGTATAAAACAAGTCTATCCAGTCTTTCTGCACAAGACAGTCCTGACATCCCAGGAATCAGTCTGGTGAACCTTCTCTGCACTCCCTCTATGGCAATAATGTCCTTCCTCAGATTTGGAGACAAAACTACGCAATACTCCAGGTGTGGTCTCACCAAGACCCTGTACAACTGCAGTAGAACCTCCCTGCTCCTATACTCAAATCCTTTTGCTATGAAAGCTAACATACCATTCGCTTTCTTCACTGCCTGCTGCACCTGCATGCCCACTTTCAATGACTGGTGTACCATGACACCCAGGTCTCGCTGCATCTCCCCTTTTACTAGTCGGTCACCATTTAGATAATAGTCTGCTTTCCTGTTTTTGCCACCAAAATGGATAACCTTACATTTATCCACATTATACTGCATCTGCCAAACATTTGCCCACTCACCCAGCCTATCCAACTCACCTTGCAGTCTCCTAGCATCCTCCTCACAGCTAACACTGCCCCTCAGCTTAGTGTCATCCGCAAACTTGGAGATATTGCCTTCAATTCCCTCATCCAGATCATTAATATATATTGTAAATAGCCGGGGTCCCAGCACTGAGCCTTGCGGTACCCCACTAGTCACTGCCTGCCATTGTGAAAAGGACCCGTTTACTCCTACTCTTTGCTTCCTGTTTGCCAGCCAGTTCTCTATCCACGTCAATACTGAACCCCCAATGCCGTGTGCTTTAAGTTTGTAAACTAATCTCTTATGTGGGACCTTGTCGAAAGCCTTCTGGAAGTCCAGATACACCACATCCACTGGTTCTCCCCTATCCACGCTACTAGTTACATCCTCGAAAAATGCTATAAGATTCGTCAGACATGATTTACCTTTTGTAAATCCATGCTGACTTTGTCCAATGATTTCACCACTTTCCAAATGTGCTGCTATCCCATCTTTAATAACTGACTCTAACAGTTTCCCCACTACCGATGTTAGACTAACTGGTCTGTAATTCCCCGTTTTCTCTCTCCCTCCCTTCTTAAAAAGTGGGGTTACGTTTTCTACCCGCCAATCCTCAGGAACTACTCCAGAATCTAAAGAGTTTTGAAAGATTATTACTAATGCATCCACTATTTCTGGAGCTATTTCCTTAAGTACTCTGGGATGCAGCCTATCTGGCCCTGGGGATTTATCGGCCTTTAATCCATTCAATTTACCCAACACCACTTCCCGGCTAACCTGGGTTTCACTCAATTCCTCCAACTCCTTTGACTCGCGGTCCCCTGCTATTTCCGGCAGATTATTTATGTCTTCCTTCGTGAAGACGGAACCAAAGTAGTTATTCAATTGGACCGCCATATCCTTGTTCCCCATGATCAACTGATCTGTTTCTGACTGCAAGGGACCTACATTTGTTTTAACTAATCTCTTTCTTTTCACATATCTATAAAAACTTTTGCAGTCAGTTTTTATGTTCCCTGCCAGTTTTCTTTCATAATCTATTTTTCCTTTCCTAATTAAGCCCTTTGTCCTCCTCTGCTGGTCTCTGAATTTCTCCCAGTCCTCCGGTATGCTGCTTTTTCTGGCTAATTTGTACCATCATCCTTCGCTTTGATACTATCCCTGATTTCGCTTGTTATCCACGGATGCACTACCTTCCCTGATTTATTCTTTTGCCAAACTGGGATGAACAATTTTTGTAGTTCATCCATGCAGTCTTTAAATGGCTTCCATTGCATATCCACCGTCAACCCTTTTAGAATTAATTGCCAGTCAATCTTGGCCAATTCACGTCTCATACCCTCAAAGTTACCTTTCTTTAAGTTCAGAACCATTGTTTCTGAATTAACAATGTCACTCTCCATCCTAATGAAGAACTCAACCATATTATGGTCACTCTTGCCCAAGGGGGCACGTACAACAAGACTGCTAACTAACCCTTCCTCATTACTCAATACCCAGTCTAAAATAGCCTGCTCTCTCGTTGGTTCCTCTACATGTTGATTTAAATAACTACCCCGCATACATTACAAGAAATCCTCTTCCTCAGCACCCCTGCCAATTTGATTCACCCATTCTATATGTAGATGGTAGTCACCCATTATAATGGTTTTGCCTTTGTCGCACGCATTTCTAATTTCCTGTGGGATACCATCTCCAACTTCACTACTACTGTTAGGTGGCCTGTACACAACACCCACCAGCGTTTTCTGCCCCTTAGTGTTAAAATTTTAAAATTGGCGCTCATTCAGTGATGTCCACATATTTGCAAGGTGGCGTCGGTGGCGTCATTTCCGGTTTTGCGGCAAGTCGATGACGTAATTTCCGGTTCGTGGCAAGCAGCGGGATGGTGACTTCACGATGACGGCAAGTGCAGCCGCTGCTAAATAATTCATTACTTTTCTGCTCTGTCTGTGGTGAGTGTGTTTGTTAGATGTTATTTAAAAGCACAATTTTGTTTCAGCAGTAGCCTCCACAGCTAGCTTTAAAGATTCGTTTTACACATTATATATTCAACACGTTCTGAAGTTACTCGCCATTTCAGTAATGTGTGTGTGTGTGTGTGAATATATATATATATATGTGTGTGTGAATATATGTGTAAATATGTGTGTGTGTATGTGTGTGTGAATGTGTGTGTGTGTGAATATATGTGTGTGCATGTATGTGTGGTGTGTGTATGTATATATGTATGTGTGTATTTATGTGTGTGTGAATATGTGTGTGTATGTGTGTGTGAATACATGTGTGTGAATATGTGTGTGTGTGCGTGTGTGTATGTATATGTGTGTGTGAATATGTGTGTGAACATGTGTGTGTGAATGTGTGTGTGTGAATATGTGTGTGTGTGTGCGAATATGTGTGTGTGAATATGTGTGGGATTATGTGTGTATGTGTGTGAATATGTGTGTGTGTGAATATGTGAGTGTGTGAATATGTGTGTGTGTGTGAATATGTGTGTGTGTGAATATGTGTGTTTGAATATGTGTGAGTGTGTGTGAATATGTGTGTGTGAATATGTGTGAGTGGGTGTGAATATGTATGAGTGTGTGTGAATGTGCATGTGTCCGTGTGTGAATGTGTGGGTGTGTATGTGTGTATGTGAGTATATGTGTGTGTGAATGTGTGTGTGAATATGGGTGTACAGGAGTGTGTGTATACGTGTGTGTGTGTGTGTGTGTGAATATGTGTTTGTGTGTATATATGTGTGTGTGTGAATGTGTGTGTGTATATGTGTGTGCGTGAATATGTGTGTGAATATGTGTGCATGTGTGTGTGTTTGGGAATACGTGTGTGTGTGAATATGTGTGTGTGAATATGTGTGTGTGCATACGTCTGTGTAAATGTGTGTGTGTCTGTATATATGTGTGTGTGTGAATATGTGTGTGTGTATATAGGTGTGTGCATATGTGTTTGTGAATACGTGTGTGTGCATATGTGTGTGTGAATGTGTGGGTGTGTATATATGTGTGTGTGAATATGTGTGTGTGAATGTGTGTGTGTGTATGTGTGTGTGTGAATGTATGTGTGTGTATATATGTGTGTGTGTGAATATGAATGTGTGTGAATATGTATATGTTTGTGTGTATATATGTGTGTATGTGTGTGAATATGCGTATGTGTGTGTGTGAATATGTGTGTGAATGTGTATGGCTGTATGTATGTGTGTGTGAATGTGTGTATGTGTGTGTGTGTGAATATATGTGTGGGAATATGTGTGCGTGAATGTGTGTGTGTGTGTGCGTGTGTGTATGTATATATGTGTGTGTGAATATGTGTATGAATATGTGTGTGTGTGTATTTCTGTGTGAATGTGTGTGTGTGTGAATTTGTGCGTGTGTGAATGTGTGTGTGTGTGTGAATATCTGAGAGTGTGAATATGTGTGTGTGTGAATATGTGTGTGTGAATATGTGTGAGTGTGTGTGAATATGTTTGTGTGAATATGTGCGAATGTGTGTGAATATGTGTGTGTGTGTGAATGTGTATGTGTGTGTGTCAATATGTGTGTGTGTGTATGTGAGTATATGTGTGTATTAAATAAGGCCTCAGGGATGCCTCAAAGAGACGTTGCTTTAGCAAAGGTACAGCACATGTCACTAATATTGATCATGAAATTATGCTCAGATTCCTGCTGCGAATTGCTCTCTACTCACGCCTTATTAGTAAGTGGGCAAGCAGCCAATTATACTGGTGAGCAGGAGGAATCCCAGGATCTCATTAGTTCACTGCCGGACATAAATTCTACCCTTTCGCTACTTCTTTGTCTATTATCAGGTTCCTTCAAAGAGCTAAAGGTCGCGCAGTCATCCATGAGAACTAAATCAAATAAAACTTCACATTCATTCACAAATAATTCGAAGGAAAGAGTTGAAAGCTTGGAAAAAGTGACAACTTGAACCGAACACTGGGAAAATGAGGTCGAAGACCGAGTGCCGTGGCGCAGGGAGGACAATAAAGTAAGTTGCGACGAGGTACGACTGTGAATGTGTCATAACGTACAGCATTAAAAAGGGTGAGGCTACGATTGATTATGCGGAATGTTTGCATCTGACAGAACATAGCAGCAAAATATCAGAATTATTTAGGCGAATTCACTGGTTAGAAATTGTAAACCATCCAGGCGTCAGTAATGAATCTGCGATATAAAATTCGTCCGGGACCAACTATTATTCCGTATCTTGTGGGCAAAACAGCACTGAGAAGATAATGCAAGTGTCGAATCTATTGAACTTATTTGAGGAATTAAATATCCGGGCGACAAAGGTCTATCAGTGTTTGATGTTTACTTGGATTGTCAAAAGACTGTTGATGAGATTCCACATGTGAGGCATTCGAAGGAGTTGATAATATTAGAGGGATTATGCTAGCATGCATAAAGGTTGGCTGATATGGTAGAAGACCAGGAGTGGGAATGAATGATTGAATGAATGAATGAATGAATGAATGAATGAATGAATGATTGAATGAATGAATGAATGAATGAATGAATGAATGAATGAATGAATGTTGAATGAATGAATGAATGAATGAATGAATGAATGAATGAATGAATGAATGAATGAATGAATGAATGAATGAATGAATGAATGAATGAATGAATGAATGAATGAATGAATGAATGAATGAAGAATAGGTTTATTGGCCCAGTATGTACACATCAAATTAATTTGCCTTGGTGCTCCGCTCGCAAGTAACAACACGACATTGAATAAACAATTATGAATAAAACATAAAACATCAAAACATTAGGAATAAATCATTGTAGTTTAAACATATGAATGAAATGAAATACCAGAGCAAAAGGAGGCTACAGATTTTTGGTTATTGAGTGGAATTACTGCTCGTGGAAAAAAAAGCTGTTTTTATGTCTGGCTGTGGAGGATTTAACAGTCCGGAGTCGCCTTCCAAAGGGACGTGCTTCAAAGAGTTTGAGGCCAGGGTGAGAGGAGTCAGGGATGATCCCTCAGAGACACGCTCGCTTCCTGGCCATTGATGTGTACAATGCATCAATGGCGGGAAGGTTGCAGCCATCAAACTTCTTAGCTGATCGAACGATTTCCTGCAGCCTCCGAATGTCATGCTTGGTGGATTTTGTTTCCACAGCTGCCGCAGTAAACACAACCTCTGTTGGGCATTTTTGACTGTGGAGTCGGAGGTGGATTCTCCTTTAAGGTCCTTGGAGATGATGGTTCCAAGGGACTTAAAGGACTCCACAGATGTGGTGTTAATGAAGGTGAGTGGGGAGGGGGGAGGGGATCTCTCCTAACGTCTACTGTCATTTCATCTTTCTTAAGATCATTGAAATTCAGGTTGGTACGAAGCCACCAAGTCGCCAGGTTTGTCACTTCCTGTCTTTAGGCAGATTACTCCCCATCCTGGATCAGTCCAATCAGGGTTGGGCCGTCCGCAAACTTGGGAAGCTTGACAGAGGAATATGTGGAGGTCCAGTCGTTGGCGTAGAGAGAGTAAATGTGAGAGAAGAGTACGCAGCCATGTGGTGCGCTTAGGCTGAAGGTCTGCGGTTCCGAGATGTGCTTTCCCAGCCTCACATGCTGCTTCCCGCCTGCCAAGAAGTTGGTGATCCACTGACGGAGGGGTTCAGGCACAGTCAAAAGGGAGAGTTTGCAGTTTAGTAGCTGTGGCTGTTGAATGCAGAGCTAAAATACACTAACAGAATCCTTGCATAGGTCCCCTAGTGGTCCAGGTGCTGGAGGATGAAGTGCAGGCCTAAGTTGACTGCGTCATACACATATCTATTGGCCCGGTATGCAGACTGCAGATGGTTCAGCAGGGGGTTTGGGATATTTTTCAGTTGGGCCAGCACAAGTCTTTCAAGGGTCTTCATGAATACAGTGCCACAGACCTGTAGTTTTTAAGACAAGTATTCCTTGTCTTTTTGGGTACAGGGACAATAGTGGAGACTTTGAAGCAAGCAGGGACAGTGTAGGTTTGCATGGACTGGTTGAAAGATGTTCTGCACAGAGCTTGAGGGTGGAGGGGGAAACATTGTCCTGTCCTGGATATTTCCTCCATTCTGTCTTCTGAACATTCTCTCCCCCTACTCAATTTCTACTGTTGGTAATGGAGAAGTGGCCAGACTGATATGGGCAGCAAGGGGGAGGGGGGGGTAGTGGGCGAGGGCTCAATCTTTGCAGACTGAAGTAAGGCTGTAAGTGGGTATTAAGTGGTAATTCGACAGGGTTGGGTAGGAAAGGGCCCAGTTTTCCAGACTGAATTCAGGCTGTAAGTAAGTGTGAAGTGGTGATTGTGGATGAGTGTGTTGGGAGGGTCCAGCCTTTGCTGACTGGAGTTCTCTCAGTAGGTGTGAAGTCGTGATTGGGGAGGGAGAGAGGGTGTACCAGGCCTATGTTTCTAATTATCGAACCTGCCGTAGAATTCGTTCACGTCGTTTGTCAGCTGACGATTTCCAAGTAGCGGGGGGCTTTCCGCGTTTAACTGGTGATTTCTTGCAACCCCTTCCAAACTGAAGATGAATCATTAACTGAGAATTGTCTCCACATCTTCCCAGAGTACCGTTACTTGGCATCTCTGAGACCTCATCTCAGCTTGTACTTGACCTGCCCTTGGAACTCTGCATCCCCGCTCCAGTTTGCCTCATCTTTACACAAGTGAAGCGCTGCTGTAAACCAGGGCTTTATCGTTTTGAACCATAACCGAGTCATAGAGGGAATGCAACTGTCCTCACAGATGCTGACATATGATGGCACAGTGTCTGTATATTCATGGAGCCATGTGGTTGCTTCCCTGAACATATTCCAACCAGTGCATTCTAAGCAGGACCGTGGGCTTTCAAATACCTCAAGTTGCCCTAAAGGGAGCTTTGCCAGGATGGCTGTCAGTCAGTAGTTGTGTTCCGCAGGGGGTAGATGCTGGAACCGCTATTCTTTCCATTGCATTGTAATGATTTGGATAAGAGAAAGGAAGATTTCGTGATCACCTTTGCGGATAATGCAAAGCTAAGCGGTGGGGTCTGTAGAGTAGGGAATGCAGAAGGACTTGGCCTGGGTTGCAGAGTGGCCAATGAATTGGCAGATGGAAAAGAGTGTAGAAAAGTGTGGAGTCATATATTGATGGTAGTAGGAACAAAGGCGTATATTATTTTTGAAACGAGGAGGATTCAGAAATTGGAGGTGCAATAGGACTTGCGAATGCTGATGCAGGATTCCCAAAAGGATAATTGGCAAGTTGAATCGGTAGTTGGGAAGGCAAGTGCAATATTTCGAGAAGGTTTGAGGTATTCCTGAGGATCATAATGCCCTGCCACGACCGCATTTGGAGTATTGTGAGCAGCTATGGGCCCCATTTCTGAGGAGAGATATGCTGCCGTTAATGAGGAATCAGAAGGGTTTACAAGAATTATCCAGGGTTGACTGGGTTAACGTATAAATAGCGTTTGACGCCACTGGGACTGCATTCGCTGGTGTTCTGATTGATGAGGGGGGACCTCGTGATTCTTACAGAATAGTGAAATGCTGGGTAAGGTGAGAGTGTTTCTATTGGTGGGAAAATATAGAACAAATCTGCATAGAATGAAACAATGCTCCTTTGGAAAGTAGATGAGGAAGGACTTCCTTAATAAGGGGGGAGTGATCTGTGGAATTTATTGCCACCGATGGCTGTGGAGGCGTATTGGATATTTGTCAGGCGGAGATGGGCAGATCCATAAGTAGTACTGGTGTCCAGGGTTATGGAGAGAATGCAGGACAATGAGCTTGAGAGAGAAAGGCCAACTCAGCCATCATTGAATGACGGAGTAGACTCGATGGCTGAATGACATACTTCTGTTGCTATGACGTATTAAAGGGTTGAAGGAGGTTGAGAACAATTCACTTCCCTGACCCTACTGACGTGGAATCCATTAATATGGTAGCTGAGGTAGTTCAGTTCAGTAACAACTGGATAAGTTGTTATTGGTAATGAAATCTGAGGAAATACATTCTTGCCATAGAGAAGGTTCACCAGACTGATTCCTGGGATGTCAGGACTTTCATATGAAGAAAGACTGGATAGACTCGGGTTCTACTCGCTAGAATTTAGGAATTGAGGGGGGATCTTATAGAAACTTACATAATTCTTAAAGGGGTTGGACAGGCTAGATGCAGGAAGATTGTTCCCGGTGTTGGGGAATGCAAATGATGCTTTATCTACGAAAGACTAAATGCTGGAGTAACGCAGTGGGTCAAGAAGCATCCCTGGAGAACATGAATAGGTGACGTTTAGGACCGGGTCCGATTTCAAACCGCTTCTTTTATACTTAAATGTGCGCTAGTTGTGGTACATTGTAAATGTCATTAAAGACATAATTATTATTTTCTTGCAGGACGTGGGAGATCGGATTTCCCCGAGGACATGACCTGTAGGAAGTACGTCCTGCCGGAGCTCCTCATTGATGGCTCTGAGGCCCAGGGAGCCGTTGGTGAGAGGAGGTGTTACCTGGGCGGTGACTTAAAAATCGAGCGCGGGGCTTGCTTTCACAGAGGCCCGGGGAGCCGATGGTGAGAGGAGGAGTTACCTGGGCGGTGAGTTAAATCGAGCGTGGGGCTTGATTTCACAGAGGCCCGGGGAGCCGTTGGTGAGAGGAGGAGTAACCTGGGCGGCGAGTTAAAATTCGAACGCGGGACTTGTTTTCACAGAGGCCTGGGGAGCCGTTGGTGAGAGGAGGAGTTACCTGGGCGGTGAGTTAAAAATCGAGCGCGAGACTTGCTTTCACAGAGGCCCGGGGAGCCGTTGGTGAGAGGAGGAGTTACCTGGGCGGTGAGTTAAAAATCCATCGCGGGGCTTGCCTTCACAGAGGCCCGGGGAGCCGTTGGTGAGAGGAGGAGTACCCAATCTGCAGCGTTCCATCTCACTTCCAGAGAAGGGGTTTGGTGGAAGCCTCTGATTGGTGGAAAAGGACCAGAGGAAGCAGCTGATTGGGTGCAACCCCAGGTTTACATTTCTGCTTTCAGGTTAAGGGTTCCGTGAGTTGAGGGTTCAGTGAGTTAAGGGTTCAGTGAGTTGAGGGTTCAGTGAGTTGAGGGTTCAGTGAGTTCAGGGTTCACTGCGTTAAGGATTCGGTGAGTCGAGGGTTCTGTGAGTTAAGGGTTCTGTGAGTTAAGGGTTCAGTGAGTTAAGGGTTCTGTGAGTTAAGGGTGCCGTATTTATTAGTAAAGGTACAGTTTAAAGGATAAATATTTTTATAGTGTGAGGGAGTTGAGTTAATTTGGGAGTAAGCTATCTCAGTGGAGATTGGCCCCGTGGTTTGCTCAGCCTGCAGCATGTGGGAGATCAGGAATATGGTCGGTGTCCCTGGTGATTACGTTTGCAGGAAGTGTGTCCAGCTGCAGCTCCTGGCAGACCACATTGAACGATTGGAGCTGCGGTTGGATTCATACTGGAGCATCCACGATGCTGAGAAAGTCGTGAATAGCATGTACAGCGAGTCGATCACACCGCAGGTAAAAGGTAAGAGGACAGAAAGGGAACGGGTGGCCAGTAGCCAGCAAAGCAGTAGGCAGGTAGTGCAGGAGTCCCCTGCGGTCATCTCCCTCCTAAACATGTATACCATTTTGGATACTGTTGGGGGAGATGGCTCATCAGGGGAAGGCAGCAGCAGTAAAGTTCATGGCACCATGGGTGGCTCTGCGGCACAGGAGGGGAGAAAAAAGTGTGGAAGGGCAATAGTAATAGTGGATTCAATTGTAAGGGGAATAGATCGGCATTTTGGCGGCCGCAAACGAGACTCCAGTATGTTGCCTCACTGGTGCAAGGGTCAGGGATGTCACTGAACGGCTGCAGAACATTCTGGAGGGGGAGGGGGAACAGCCAGTTGTCGTGGTGCATATTAGCACCAACGATATAGGTAAATCAAGGTATGAGGTACTACAAGGTGAATTTAGGGAGATAGGAGATAAACTTAAAAGTAGGACCTCAAAGGTTATAATCTCAGGATTCAAAATTTTAATTTTGGAACCAGTTCTGTGGGAGGTGGGACCAGTACAAACAGGACGGTCTGCCCCTGGGCTGGAATGGAACCAGTGTCCTTGGGGAAGTGTTTGCTAGTGGTGTCGGGGAGGAATTAAACTAATGTGGCAGGGGGATGGGTGCATGAGCAGAGAGGCAGAGGGGTGTAAAATGAGGGTAGAAGCAATAGGTAGCAAGGTGAAAAGTAAAAGTGGCAGGCAGACAAATCCGGGGCAAAAATCAAAAAGGGCCACTTTTCAACATACTTGTATAAGGGGTAAGAGTGTTGTAAAAACAAACCTGAACGCTTTGTATCTTAATGCAAGGAGCATTCGTAATAAGGTGGATGAGTTGAATGTGCAGATAGTTATTAATGAATAGGATATAGGTGGGATCACGGAGACTTGGCTCCAGGGTGACTAAAGCTGGGAGCTGAACATCCAGGGATCTTCAATATTCAGGAGGGATAGACAGAAAGGAAAAGGAGGCGGGGTAGCGTTGCTGGTTAGAGAGGAGATAAACGCAATAGAAAAGAAGGACGTTAGCTTGGAGGATGTTGAATCGGTATGGGTAGAGCTGCGAAACAATAAGGAGCAGAAAACGCTAGTGGGAGTTGTGTACCGGCCACCAAACAATAATAGTGGAGTTGGAGATGGCGTCAAACAGGAAATTAGAAATGCGTGCAACAAAGGTAAAACCATTGTAATGTGTGACTTCAATCTACATATAGATTGGATGAATCAAATTGACAGGGGTGCTGAGGAAGAGGATTTCTTGGAATGTATGCGGGATAGTTTTTGTAAAGGAGTGATAGCTGACACACTGTAACCTTTACTAGGAATTTATTACAGCACATGGCACACACGTCCCAGCACTGACTGCATCCAGCCTTCATGCGTACCGGGACCTAGTGGGAGGAACAAAGGGAGGATACTACAGTTATACTAATATGATGGGGCGTGGTTAGTGGTGATGAGGTAGCTACATTATAGGTTGCATGCATAAACCATCTACATCCTTCCTCTTACAATTTAAACAAGTTACAGCAATGGCAGGTTGGTTATACAGTACCTGCAAAGCTAAGCACACTCTCCGTATCGAGCCGGAGGTTTTACAATCCGACCCGAGCGAGTGCGCACAGCACCCTCACCCTCCCCATCCGAAAGAATAGGAGGAGGGACAGGAACAGAAACAGGAGGGGGAGAGAAGGTGGGTGGAGAGCCAAGCTTGGAAGGGGAACGGAGAGGCACAGGTGAGCCAGGTGAAACAGAAGGGGTAGAATGAGCAGAAGTCGGAGAGAGAGAAGACCTGACAGGGGACAACAGGGCCGGAGGAGCGAACCCAGGAAGGGCAGGGGAAGGTGCCCGAGGCAAACGGACCGACCGGGGCATGCAGGGAGCAGAGGGTATGTTAGTTGAGGAAGGCTCGACACGCGATGGAGGGGTATACGGAATCGCAGGAGGTGGTTTGGGCTCGTTGACCGCCAACAGGTACTGGCGGCTGCGTCGGTATACAGTCCCCTGAGTGTCCAGTGTTGGGCTTCCTTTGATATGGCATCCTCATGCCGAAAGCCATCTCCCCTTGTCTTTGACGCTGACATTGCGGAGCGATGGTCGACTTTTGTGATGGACTACACTCACTTCGTCAATATTGCGCACCGGAACGACCCAGCCGCGGTCAAAGCCTCACTCCTGCTCAACCTGGCCGGTCCCGACGCAATGAAGAGAGTTCAGGCTTTCGCCTACGAACCAGCAGTCCTGGATGACAACGGCCAGCCGGTCGAGCCAGCTGAATCTGCCGATGACCCGGTATGTCTTCTGCGCAAGTTTGCGGATATTTGCGACCTGCCCTCCAACCGCATACTGGAGCGGGCCAGGTTTTTCTCACGGAAGCAACAGCCGGACGAATCTGTCGAGTGTTTTATCGCTGACCTGCGCTACCTTGCTCAGCGGTGCCGTTTTGAAACCATGCGTGACCAGCTCACCAGGGACATTCTCGTCGCTGGCATGCTTGACCAGAAACTACGTGCCGACCTGCTGCAACGGCCTGACCTAACCCTGACTCAAGCAATGCATGCGTGCCGCATCGCCGAAGTGGTCACCCCTCCGCATGGGCAGAGGGGATCTGACAGCCGAGCCATAAATCTGACTGGTGTTGCTGGACAACGACGCATGCAGGACAACTTTCGCCCTCCACCGCGGCCCGTTCGTACATCTCGGGTCGCGCGATCTCAGAAGTGTCCAAACTGTAATTATGTGCATCGTACGTAATCACAGTGCCCAGCCCTCGGAAAGACTTGCAATTTCTGCAGGAAAATGAACCATTTTGCAGCTGCCTGCCGGTCCCGTGGAAAAGTGCCCTCAGCTCCTAGACAACTCCTAAACAACCTTCAGCAAGTTGATAGTGAGATGGATTCTCAGTCCTCTGTCGACACTGCCCCCGACTCTGAGGTCAGCTATTCCATGGGAGATGCAAGTGTTTGCACTCTCCTCCACAGCCGATCTCGCCTCCCCGATCCATCTGTGCTCATTACTGTGAACAACAAGTCCTTCTCTGCGAAGCTGGATACGGGGGCAAAAGTGAACGTAATGTCAACATCACTGTTCCACAAGATAAGGAATAATGAGCTGTTGACTGCAGATCGCTCTGTTTTGCGTGCCTATGGGGGAGAGGAGCTAACACCTGTGGGGAGGGCGACCTTCCATTGCGTGCTACAGACATCTTCCCGTGACCTGTCGTTCTTTATTCTGGATTGCGACTGTGTAACTTTACTGAGCAACCAGGCCTGCCAGGATCTTGGTCTGGTGTCCTTTGACCGTACGGTCCACGAGGTGCAAGCAGTAATGGATCCACTATCCGAGTACCCGAACCTGTTTGACGACAAGTTGGGGAAGCTGCCGCTGGTGGAAAAATCGCAACTGACCCATCCGTGGTGCCTGTGATCCGCCCACCCCATAGAGTGTCGTTCGCCATGAAGGGCAAGGTGGAGGCGTGGGTTCGTATCCAACTTCTGACACCATGTAAAGGTTTGATAGCTGACACACTGTAACCTTTACTAGGAATTTATTATAGCACATGTCACACACGTCCCAGCACTGACTTCATCCAGCCTTCAGGCGTACCGGGACCTAGTGGGAGGAACAAAGGGAGGATACTACAGTTATACTAATATGATGGGGCGTGGTTAGTGGTGATGAGGTAGCTACATTATAGGTTGCATGCATAAACCATCTACAGTTTTCTAAACCAACATGTAGAGGAACCAACGAGAGAGCAGGCTATTCTCGACTGGGTATTGAGTAATGATGAAGGGTTAGTTAGCAGTCTTGTTGTGCGTGGCCCCTTGGGCAAGAGTGACAATAATATGGTTGAGTTCTTCATTAGGTTGGAGAGTGACATTGTTAATTCAGAAACAAGGGTCCTGATCATAAAGAAAGGAGACTTTGAGGGTATGGGACGTGAATTGGCCAATATACACTGGCAGATGATTCTTAAAGGGTTGACGGTGGATATGCAATGGAAGGAATTTAATAACTGCATGGATGAACTACAACAAGTGTTCATCCCAGTTTGGCAAAATAATACATCAGGGAAGGTAGTGCATCCGTGGATAACAAGGCAAATCAGGGAGAGTATCAAAATAAAAGATGAAGCGTACAAATTAGCCAGAACAAGCAGCCTACCAGAGGACTGGGAGAAATTCAGAGTCCAGCAGAGGAGGACAAAAGGCTTAATAAGGAAAGGGAAAATCGATTATGAAAGAAAACTGGCAGGGAACATAAAAACTGACGGCAAAAGTTTTTACAGATATGTGAAGAGGAAAAGATTAGTTAAAACAAATGTAGGTCCCTTGCAGTCAGAAACAGGCGAATTGATCATGGGGAACAAGGTTATGGCAGACCAATTGAATATCTACTTTCGTTCTGTCTTCACGAAGTAAGACATACATAATCTGCCGGATATAGCAAGGGACCGTGGGTTAAATGAGATGGAGGAACTGAGTGAAATCTAGGTTAGCCGGGAAGTGGTGTTATGTAAATTGAATTGATTAAAGGCCGATAAATCCCCAGGGCCAGATAAATTGCATCCCAGATTATTTAAGGAAGTAGCCGCAGAAATAGTGGATGCATTAGTGTTAATTTTTCAAAACTCTTTAGATTCTAGAGTAGTTCCTGAGGACTGGAGGGTAGCTAATGTAACCCAATTTTTTAAAAAGGGAAGGAGAGAGAAAACGGGGAATTACAGACCAGTTAGTCTAACATCGGTGGTGGGGAAAATTCTGTAGTCAGTTATTAAAGATGGGATAGCAGCACATTTGGAAAGTGGTGAATTCATTGGACAAAGTCAGCATGGCTGTATCAAAGGTAAATCATGTCTGACGAATCTTATAGTATTTTTCGAGAATGTAACTAGTAGAGTGGATAAGGGAGAACCAGTGGATGTGTTATATCTGGACTTTCAGAAGGCTTTCGACAAGGTCCCACATAAGAGATCAGTATACAAACTTAAAGCACACGGTATTGGGGGTTCAGTATTGATGTGGATAGAGAACAGGCTGCAGACAGGAAGCATAGAGTAGGAATAAACGGGTCCTTTGCAGAATGGCAGGCAGTGACTAGTGCGGTACCGCAAGGCTCAGTGCTGGGACCCCAGCTATTTACAATATATATTAATGATCTAGATGAGGGAATTGAATGCAACATCTCCAAGTTTGCGGATGACACGAAGCTGGGGGGCAGTGTTAGCTGTGAGGAGGATGCTAGGAGGCTGCAAGGTGACTTGGATAGGCTGGATGAGTGGGAAAATGCATGGCAGAAGCAGTATAATGTGGATAAATGTGAGGTTATCCACTTTGGATCAAAAACAGGAAAGTAGACTGTTATCTGAATGGTGGCCGATTAGGAAAAGGGGACATGCAACGAGACCTGGGTGTCATGGTACACCAGTTATTGAAAGTAGGAATGCAGGTGCAGCAGGCAGTGAAGAAAGCAAATGGTATGTTAGCATTCATAGCAAAAGGATTTGAGTATAAGAGCAGGGAAGTTCTACTGCAGTTGTACAGGGTCTTGGTGAGACCACACCTGGAGTATTGCGTACATTTTTAGTCTCCAAATCTGAGGAAATACATTCTTGCCATAGAGGTAGTGCAGAGAAGGTTCACCAGACTGATTCCTGGGATGTCAGGACTGTATTTTAGGACCGAGATGACAAAATCATTTTTTACACAGAGAGTGGTGAATCTGTGGAATTCTCTGCAACAGAAGGTAGTTGAGGCCACATCTAACTCCCTCTCAAATATAGCCAATGAACTGGCCTCGACTACCCTCTGTGGCAGGGAGTTCCAGAGATTCAACACTCTCTGTGTGAA
The DNA here is from genome assembly GCF_010909765.2 of Amblyraja radiata. Lineage (NCBI taxonomy): Eukaryota > Metazoa > Chordata > Chondrichthyes > Rajiformes > Rajidae > Amblyraja > Amblyraja radiata. The sequence goes on along the minus strand of NC_046000.1, from coordinate 4,634,864 downwards.
AAAAGTTCTTCTCATCTCGGTTTTAAAGGATTTCCCCCTTATCCTTAAGCTGTGACCCCTTGTCCTGGACTTCCCCAACATCGGGAGCAATCTTCCTGCATCTAGCCTGTCCAACCCCTTAAGAATTTTGTAAGTTTCTATAAGATCCCCTCTCAATCTCCTAAATTCTAGAGAGTATAAACCAAGTCTATCCAGTCTTTCTTCATAAGACAGTCCTGACATCCCAGGAATCAGTCTGGTGGACCTTCTCTGCACTCCCTCTATGGCAATAATGTCCTTCCTCAGATTTGGAGACCAAAACTGGACGCAATACTCCAGGTGTGGTCTCACCAAGACCCTGTACAACTGCAGTAGAACCTCCCTGCTTCTATACTCAAATCATTTTGCTATGAAAGCTAACATACCATTCGCTTTCTTCACTGCCTGCTGCACCTGCATGCCCACTTTCAATGACTGGTGTACCATGACACCCAGGTCTCGCTGCATCTCCCCTTTTCCTAGTCGGCCACCATTTAGATAATAGTCTGCTTTCCTGTTTTTGCCACCAAAATGGATAACCTCACATTTATCCACATTATACTGCATCTGCCAAACATTTGCCCACTCACCCAGCCTATCCAAGTCATCTTGCAGTCTCCTAGCATCCTCCTCACAGCTAACACTGCCCCCCAGCTTAGTGTCATCCGCAAACTTGGAGATATTGCCTTCAATTCCCTCATCCAGATCATTAATATATATTGTAAATAGCTGGGGTCCCAGCACTGAGCCTTGCGGTACCCCACTAGTCACTGCCTGCCATTGTGAAAAGGACCCGTTTACTCCTACTCTTTGCTTCCTGTTTGCCAGCCAGTTCTCTATCCACATCAATACTGAACCCCCAATGCCGTGTGCTTTAAGTTTGTAACCTAATCTCTTATGTGGGACCTTGTCGAAAGCCTTCTGGAAGTCCAGATACACCACATCCACTGGTTCTCCCCTATCCACGCTACTAGTTACATCCTCGAAAAATTCTATAAGATTCGTCAGACATGATTTACCTTTTGTAAATCCATGCTGACTTTGTCCAATGATTTCACCACTTTCCAAATGTGCTGCTATCCCATCTTTAATAACTGACTCTAGCAGTTTCCCCACTACCGATGTTAGACTAATTGGTCTGTAATTCCCCGTTTTCTCTCTCCCTCCCTTCTTAAAAAGTGGGGTTACGTTTGCTACCCGCCAATCCTCAGGAACTACTGAGTTGGTTGATCAGCCATGATCATATCGAATGGCGGTGCAGGCTCGAAGGGCCGAATGGCCTACCCCTGCACCTATTTTCTATGTTGCTATGTTTTTATGAATTGTATATGCGGCTGGTGTCCGCAGAATTGTCTGCAAGCAAGAGAACGCCATAACTTGGAGTTGGAGTGAGGTAGTCGTATATCAGGTGCATGCAGGCAGTAGATGCCTACCAGGTATCGGTGCAGAAGTGATGCAGAAATCCCGTTTGGACACCCACCCGCTTCCCGGACAGCACGTGTACCTTGTTGCGGGTGAAATTTGAGGGGAGAACAGCAGCAGAAGCAATCTGTTCTCGGGAACTCGACCTGGCTTGGAAGCAGATCGGGAATGTGTGGGGGCAGACAGCGCAATTCAGATGGGAAACTCATTGCTTAGTGGAGCAGTCGGAATATTCTGTGGCCGTAATCATACCTCCGGGATGAGGTGCTGCATATCGGAACTCGGGGCCTGTTGATTCGGAGCTGCTATAGAACATTCCCATTGCGGATGTTGAACAACCGGATGTCATTATACTTGTTGCACAAATACCATTTGTAGGTAGATGCATGAGGTTCAGCAGACAAAATACATGGAACGAGGAGCTTAGTTGGACGTTGAATTTCAGGGTCACGAGGGCTATAATCCACGGAATATGCCAGATCCGCGATTCAGATCTTTAACTCTGACAACTATTCTGGGGCAGAATTCATCTTTACCAAATGATCTGGTTACACTTGAATTTGAGGATACAATGCACTTTGAGTGAGCTCGGTAGTGCTATTCGGGAGAGCTTCAATTAGTTGGAACGGGTGGTGGAAACCAGCGTGGAGGATGCGCAAATGGAAGAACTGTTGGGAAGTTGGAGGCTATTACCGGTAACTATAAACGGAAGGAATACAAGGAGATTTTTCAGAATGTGATGAAACCGAATGGATGATGCGTGTTTATTTCAGCGCAAATTTTCGCGTGCATAGCAGAACCTGCATCTTAAAGGACTTAGAGCCTGTTTCAGTGCATGGAACTACGCTGGCTGCCAGTACTAATATTTGTGGCGGGAGGGACAGAAATAGCAGCTCAGCGTTTCAGGTATTTGATGTTTCATACATGATAGAGAAGGAACTGAAAGAAGTGAACTAGTTGGACTTCTAATCAGACACAATGTTACGGTGGCACAGAGTTGTATTCGTCAACAAAGCTCAGAAATGCGAAAGCTGCAATCTAATGTAAAAAAGCTGTAGACTTCCAAACAGATAACAAATGATAGAGAAATATAATGTTGACAGTTATTAGAAGGTGCACAGTTGTCGTAGTGGGCGGCGTTAACTTCATTTCTCAGTGCACAAGTCTTAGATGAGCATAATATCTCTCCAATGGCTTGTAGATTCAAGGGTTGGAGATACTTAAAAGTGATCCGAATTTCCACATTTACCCCCCCCCCCCCCACACACACACACACACACAAGTGATTGGATCCAGATTTCAGCGCGTCGTTGCGGAGGAATGCTCAACAATCTAAGCCCCTGATTTGTAGATAAACCCCGATCAGGTACGCTAGAACCTCCAATCCCTGAGAATGAACATCAGTCTTTCATGTTTAAGAAGGGACTGCAGATACTGGAAAATCGAAGGTCGACACAAATGCTGGGGCAACTCAACAGGGACGCAGTATCTATGGAGCGAAGGGAATAGGCAACTTTTCGGGCCGAAAACATTCTTCAGAATTATGTGCGGATGGGGGTGGGGGAGACGAACGGAAGAGGACGGTCCAGTTTACTGAGGGAGAACTGCGATGGGGAGGAGAAAGTAAGGACTACCTGAAATTAGAGAAGTCAATGTTAATGCCGCTGGGGGTGAAAATTGCCCAAGCGAAATATGAGATGCTGCTGCCCCCATTTACGGTGGTCCTCACTCTGGCCATGGAGGAGGCCGAGGACAGAAGGGTCGGATTCTGAATCGGAGGGGGAATTTGAAGTGCTAAACCAACGGGAGATCATCTTGGTTATTGCGAACCGAGCGGAGGTGTTCGGCGAAGCGATCTCCAAACCTACGCTTGATCTCACCGATATAGAGCAGCTGACATCTAGAGAACCCGATACAATTGATGAGGTTGATGGCGGTACAGGTGAACCCTGCCGCACATGGAAAGACTGCTTGGGTCCTTGAAAGCGGTAAAGCGATAGTGTAGCATTTCTTTCCAGGTGACCTTTCTGTCTTGGGACACCTCAACTATCAAAGTGAGGTCACAAGCAAAATGACGGGACACCATCCCATATTCAGAGACGGTAGCTTACAAACCTAACGGCCTGAACAATTAATTTTTCCAATTTTAAGCACCCAACAGCCTTCCTGTTCTATCTTCCCAACAGGAGCTTCTCCCTCATTTTATCCCCAAGAAAACCAATTTCCTTCCCTCCCCCCCCCCCCCCCCCCCCCATGTCCTTCTCCCTACCCTAACACACAGCTGGCATCGCACCGGCTCCTCTGCAACGCCTTCACCTCCACTTGTACAGTTTATAATATACAGTGTTCATAAATCGCAAATTGTCAATCCCCATGCTTTGGGGATGTGCAGTTGGGACTGGAAACAGTGGGCTGTTCGTTACATTATTTAATGACCGGGATCGATTGTGCTTACGTTCGCGCATAGTCACTAAACTGTGTGCAAATAAATGTATTCATTCTAACTGCTACGAGTGGCAGTAAAGACACCAATAAACCATTGGACCATTGCAATCATTATAATTGTTTCGTGAACTGGATAGCACGCAGCAACATACGTTTCACTGTTCATCGATACACTTGACAATAAACAACTAATCTAAAGTAGACGGTCTCCACATCGCATTCCAACCTCCACAGTGACCTTTCACACAATACGTTATAATCATTCATCCACCCGGTTTCAAAATATTCATAGAAATTTAAATGTTAGTCTATCACTTATCCACGGTTCATTTAGGAAAGGAATTCCAATATTCGCTTCCTCGTGGGCGTTGGTTTACATGAGAAACAATGCACCTCTGACAGAGGTTCCAAGGATTCGGACAAGAAACAACAATGAAATTGTATGAAGTTAATTCGACCCAGTGCGCAGCCTGGAACCACAGGAAATAAATTAGGTGTTTACTCTGGGAACAGACAACCAAAGGCCCATCAAAAGTTACACATACACGATGGTAATTTCGAGCGGATTTGCTGGTCCCGTAGTCGGCAGGATTCGAACCTGCGCGGGGAAACCCCAATGGATTTCTAGTCCATCGCCTTAACCACTCGGCCACGACTACTGCGGTCTAAACAATTCGGCTCCAATAAGGAAATGTTTGACGACAATCGATTAGTGTATCTTCGGACGGACAGGGACGACACTGATCCCGGAATCAGAGAAACGAGACTGTTCCTGAATTATAGTTTGAAATGTCACAATGTCAGGCATGGCCGTGTCATGAGAGAGAAGCAGAGTTAAAGATGAGGTCGATGTGGTTTCACCCTGAATTCCGTGTGGGCAGTTGGAGTGCTGGACTCTTAATCATTGCGGGACAAAGTTTGTCCACCCCATCACACCAGCAGCACAGACAATGTGTTACTCTCAAGCACTGAATATGTGTATCAACATCAGAGGCAGCTGTTTTTTTATGCCGCCCAGCTGCCCAAGACTCCAGGAAGCCGTATTCGGCCGCTGCGCACGGTGTGGTACTCCTATTGTGCTGTCAATGAGTGTACAAGGGCGCTCACACGAAACACCGGCAGCACTATTGTTGTACATTGACGTAGAGGATGAATTCTCCCCTGCATTCACTGATTGGATTCTGTTGGACTGGAAGTCGATGATCCAGTTGGAGAGGTGAGTGCTGGCTACAAGTCCCGCGAGTTTCGTAATAAGCTTGGATTGTATAATGATACTAAAGACAGGGTTACATTTTATGAATCGGTGTCAGTCGTAGGTGTATCTCTTATCCAGGTGTTCCAAGGATGAGTTCGGCCGTGGATCTTTTGTGGTGGAATGCGAACTGCAGTGGGTCAATGCTGCTGGTGATAATTCGATCCATAACTAGCGGTCGGTGGAGCTCCTGCTGGCGCGGTGTCCGGAGCCTGGGATCCCGCGTTCGGGACTCCGGAGGAGAAGAGCTCCGACCGACGGCCCGCGGCCTACTTCTACTGTGGGGGCGGCGGGGACTGAACACCCGGAGCGGGATCCCTCGCCGGGGATCCCTGGAGAAGATCTTAGACCGCCGGTCCTGCGGTCTGCGGTTCTTCTGGCGGCGGCGCGGCGGGGACTTTTGATCTTCGACCGCCGGCCAGCGGCCTACACCATCTTGAAGTCGCTGTCTCCGGTGGAGAGGACCAGAATCAGGACCTACCTGGACTTACCTTGTCTGCACATTTGGACGCCTGCAGCGGCGACAGCGGAGGGGTGTGGTCACTACCTCGGGGGGAAATGAATGAGGACTGACAATATGTTGTGCCTTCGAGCACAGTGATGAATGCTGTGGTTGATGTTTGTGTTAAAATGTTATTGTGTATTGTGTGCTTTTTTTTATTGTACAGCTTCTGGCAAATTCATTTCACTGCACTTTATGTGCACGTGACGAATATAATTGACTGACAGACTGACTGACAAATTATTTCATTATGGTGAATGTCAAGGCAGGAGAGCTGTTTTTCGTTGGCACTGGGATGATGATGGCCATCTTGAAACAGGTGGTACATTAGAACGGAGTAGGGAGAGATTCAAAATGTCCGCGAATATACCGGCTAGTAGGTCTGCGCAGCTAATAAGGGCAAGGCTAGGAACCTTTTCTGGGCTTGTGTGCATATGTTTGTGTGTGTGTTAATATATATGTATATATCTATATTACTAAAACTCTGATCTTGACCGCTTTTGGCCGACTGTGCTGCGATTTCCGACAGAACGCTGCCACCTACGGCCGTCATCTTTGGCCGCCTCGCTTAGAGCCCCCCTCCGCCTTAAAGGAGCAGAAGACTTTTCCCAACGATGAAAATCAGAGGGATATTAATGTTTTAAAAACATCTAAATTCTCTCTGCTGACCCTGCTGGAGGGAGGGGGGGAACCATAAAACCAGGAAGTGGTGTGCCTCACTCAGTCTATTCAATATGGATGAAGCCAAGGGTCACGTCCCTCTGAGCTCTGTATAACACTGAACAAATGTCTACATAACTGTGTCCCCTTAATGTGGTTTGAAAATGAAAATATGGTTTGTTTGAAGGAAAGAGGCACTGCCTGCAAATGGTTGTTTGGGTGCTTTGGCTTGAAGTTAAAAGGCATTACTTACTGCAAATGGTGGCTTGCGTGCTTTGGCTTGAAATTGGAATGCACTACTTACTGCAGATGGTGGCTTGGGAGCTTTGGCTTGAGTTTGGAAGCCACTTCTTACTGCAAATGGTTGCTTGGATGGGGCTTGAAAATGAAAGGCACTAACCGCAAATGGTGGCATGCAGTTGAAAGGCACTACTTACTGCAAATGGTGGCTTGGGAGCTTTGGCTTGAAGTTGAAAGGCACTATTTCTGCAAATTGTGGCTTGGTTGCTTTGGCTGGAAGTTGAAAGGCACTACTTACTGCAAATGGTGGCTTGGGAGCTATGATTTGAAGTTGAAAGGCATTATTACTGCAACTGGTGGCTAGGTTGCTTTGGCTTGAAGTTGAAAGGCACTGCTTACTGCGAATGGTAGCGTGGGTGTGGAGTGGGTGTGGCTTGAAGTTGAAAGACACCACTTACTGCAAATGGTGGCATGAAGTTGGTAGGCACAACTTACTGCAAATGGTGGCTTGGTTGCTTTGGCATGAAGTTGAAAGGCACTACCTATTGCAAATGTTGGCGTGTGTGTGGCTTGAAGTTGAAAGGTACTACTTACTGCAAATGGTGGCTTGGCTGTAATGGCTTGAGGTTAAAAGGCATTACTTACTGCAAATAGGGGCGTAGGTGCATTGGCTTGAAGTTGAAAGGCATTACTTACTGCAAATTGTGGCTTGAAGTTGAAAGGCACTGCCTACTGCAAATGGTGGCTTGGGAGCTTTGGTTTAAAGTTGAAAGGCGCTATTACAAGAAATTGTGGCATGGTTGCTTTGACTTGAAGCTGAAAGGCACTACTTACTGAAGATGGTGGCTTGGGAGCTTTGATTTGAAGTTGAAAGGCATTATTACTGCAAATGGCGGTTTGGTTGCTTTGGCATGAAGTTGAAAGGCACTACCTATTGCAAATGGTAGCTTGTGTGTGGCTTGAAGTTGAAAGGCACTACTTACTGCAAATGGTGGCTTGGGTGCAATGGCTTGAAGTTAAAAGGCATTACTTACTGCAAATGGGGGCGTGGGTGCATTGGCTTGAAGTTGAAAGGCACTTCATACTGCAAATTGTGGCTTGAAGTTGAAAGGCACTTCATACTGCAAATTGTGGCTTGAAGTTGAAAGGCACTATTTACTGCAAATGGTGGCTTGGGAGCTTTGGTTTAAAGTTGAAAGGCACTATTACAACAAATTGTGGCTTGGTTGCTTTGGCTTGAAGTTGCAAGGCACTATTTACTGAAAATGGTGGCTTGGGAGCTTTAATTTGAAGTTGAAATGAATTATTACTGCAAATGGCGGCTTGGTTGCTTTGGCTTGAACTTGAAAGGCACTTCTTACTGCAAATGGTGGCGTGGGTGTGGCTTGAAGTTGAAAGACACCATTTACTGCAAATGGTGGCATGAAGTTGGAAGGCACTACTTACTGCAAATGGTGGCTTGGTTGCTTTGGCATGAAGTTGAAAGGCACTACTTACTGCAAATGGTGGCTTGGGAGCTTTGGTTTGAAGTTGAAAGGCCCTACTTACTGCAAATGGTGGTTTGGGAGCTTTGGCTTGAATTTGAAGGGCACTACTTACTGCAAACGGTGGCTTGGGTGTGGCTTGAAACTGAAAGAAACCACTTACTGCATATGGTGGCATGAAGTTGAAAGACACAACTTACTGCAAATGTGGCTTGTTTGCGTTGGCGTGAAGTTGAAAGGCACTATTTACTGCAAATGGTGGCTTGGGTCCAATGGCTTGAAGTTAAAAGGCATTACTTACTGCAAATGAGGCCGTGGGTGCATTGGCTTGAAGTTGAAAGGCACTACCTACTGCAAATTGTGGCTTGAAGTTGAAAGGCACTACTTACTGCAAATGTTGGCTTGAGAGCATTGGCTTGAAGTTGAAAGGCACTTCTTACTGCAAATGGTGGCTTGGGTGGTTTGGCTTGAGGTGGAAAGGTAATACTTACTGCAAGTGGTGGCTTGGGCGTGGCTTGAAGTTGAATTACACCACTTACTGCAAATGGCGGCATGAGGTTGAAAGGCACTACTTACTGCAAATGTGGCTTGGTTGCTTTGACTTGAAGTTGAAAGGCGCTACTTACTGCAAATGGTGGCTTGGCCGGTTTGGCATGCAGTTGAAAGGCAGTGCTTAGAGCAAATTGTGGCTTGGGTGCAATGGCTTGAAGTTGAAAGGCATTACTTACTGCAAATCGTGGCATGAAGTTGAAAGGCACTACTTCCTGCAAATGATGGCTTGGGAGTTTTGGTTGGAAGTTGAAAGGCATTACTTACTGCAAATGGTGGCTTGCGAGCTTTGGCTTGAAGTTGAAAGGCACTACTTACTGCAAATGGTGGCTTGGGTCTGGCTTGGGTGTGGCTTGAAGTTGAAATACACCACTTACTGCAAATGGTGGCATGACGTTGAAAGGCACTACTTACTGCAAATGGTGGCTTGGTTGCTTTGGCTTGAAGTTGAAAGGCACTACTTACTGCAAATGGTGGCTTGGGAGCTTTGGCTTGAAGTTGAAAGGCACTATTACTGCAAATGGTGGCTTAGTTGCTTTGGCTTGAAGTTGAAAGGCACTACTTATTGCAAGTGGTGGCTTGGGTGTGGCTTGAAGTTGAAAGACACCACTTACTGCAAATGGTGGCGTGGGTGTGGCGTGCGTGTGGCTTGAAGTTGAAAGACACCACTTACTGCAAATGGTGGCATGAAGTTGGAAGGCACTACTTACTGCAAATGGTGGCTTGGTTGCTTTGGCATGAAGTTGAAAGGCACTACTTATTGCAAATTGTGGCTTGTGTGTGGCTTGAAGTTAAAAGGCATTACTTACTGCAAATCGGGGCGTGGGTGCATTGGCTTGAAGTTGGAAGGCACTTTTACTGCAAATCGGGGCGTGGGTGCATTGCCTTGAAGTTGAAAGGCACTACTTACTGCAAATGAAGGCTTGGGAGCTTTGGTTTGAAGTTGAAAGGCACTACTTACTGCAAATGGTGGTTTGGGAGCTTTGGTTTGAAGTTGAAAGGCACTACTTACTGCAAATGGTGGTTTGGGAGCTTTGGCTTGAATTTGAAAGGCACTACTTACTGGAAATGGTGGCTTGGGTGTGGCTTGGGTGTGGCTTGAAGTTGAAATACACCACTTACTGCAAATGGTGGCATGACGTTGAAAGGCACTACTTACTGCAAATGGTGGCTTGGTTGCTTTGGCTTCAAGTTGAAAGGCACTACTTACTGCAAATGGTGGCTTGGGAGCTTTGACTTGAAGTTGAAAGGCATTATTATTGCAAATGGTGGCTTGGGAGCTTTGGCTTGAAGTTGAAAGGCACTTTTACTGCAAATGGTGGCTTAGTTGCTTTGGCTTGAAGTTGAAAGGCACTACTTATTGCAAATGGTAGCTTGGGTGTGGCTTGAAGTTGAAATACACCACTTACTGCAAATCGTGGCATGAAGCTGGAAGGCACTACTTACTGCAAATGGTGGCTTGGTTGCTTTGGCATGAAGTTGAAAGGCACTACCTATTGCAAATGGTGGCTTGTGTGTGGCTTGAAGTTGAAAGTCACTACTTACTGCAAATGGAGGCTTGGGTGCAATGGCTTGAAGTTAAAAGGCACTACTTACTGCAAATGGTGGCGTGGCTGTGGCGTGGGTGTGGCTTGAAGTTGAAAGACACCACTTACTGCCAATGGTGGCATGAAGATGGAAGACACTACTTACTGCAAATGGTGGGTTGGTTGCTTTGGCATGAAGTTGAAAGGCACTACTTATTGCAAATTTTGGCGTGTGTGTGGCTTGAAGTTGAAAGGCACTACTTACTGCTAATGGTGGCTTGGGTGCAATGGCTTGAAGTTAAAAGGCATTACTTACTGCAAATCGGGGCGTGGGTGCATTGGCTTGAAGTTGAAAGGCACTACTTACTGCAAATTGTGGCTTGAAGTTGAAAGGCACTACTTACTGCAAATGGTGGCTTGGGTGTGGCTTGAAGCTGAAAGACACCACTTACTGCATATGGTGGCATGAAGTTGAAAGACACTACTTACTGCTAATGGTGGCTTGGGTGCAATGGCTTGAAGTTAAAATGCATTACCTACTGCAAATGAGGCCGTGGGTGCATTGGCTCGAAGTTGAAAGGCACTACCTACTGCAAATTGTGGCTTGAAGTTGAAAGGCACTACTTACTGCAAATGTTGGCTTGGGAGCATTGGCTTGAAGTTGAAGGGACTTCTTACTGCAAATGGTGGCTTGGGTGGTTTGGCTTGAGGTTGAAAGGTAATACTTACTGCAAGTGGTGGCTTGGGCGTGGCTTGAAGTTGAATTACACCACTTACTGCAAATGGTGGCATGAGGTTGAAAGGCACTACTTACTGCAAATGTGGCTTGGTTGCTTTGACTTGAAGTTGAAAGGCACTACTTACTGCAAATGGTGGCTTGGCCGGTTTGGCATGCAGTTGAAAGGCAGTGCTTAGAGCAAATGGTGGCTTGGGTGCAATGGCTTGAAGTTGAAAGGCATTACTTACTGCAAATGGTGGCATGAAGTTGAAAGGCACTACTTACTGCAAATGGTGCTTGGGTGCTTTGGCTTGACGTTGAATGCACTACTTCCTGCAAATGATGGCTTGGGAGTTTTGGTTGGAAGTTGAAAGGCATTACTTACTGCAAATGGTGGCTTGCGAGCTTTGGCTTGAAGTTGAAAGGCACTACTTACTGCAAATGGTGGCTTGGGTCTGGCTTGGGTGTGGCTTTAAGTTGAAATACACCACTTGCTGCAAATGGTGGCATGACGTTGAAAGGCACTACTTACTGCAAATGGTGGCTTGGTTGCTTTGGCTTGAAGTTGAAAGGCACTACTTACTGCAAATGGTGGCTTGGGAGCTTTGGCTTGAAGTTGAAAGGCACTATTACTGCAAATGGTGGCTTAGTTGCTTTGGCTTGAAGTTGAAAGGCACTACTTATTGCAAGTGGTGGCTTGGGTGTGGCTTGAAGTTGAAAGACACCACTTACTGCAAATGGTGGCGTGGGTGTGGCGTGCGTGTGGCTTGAAGTTGAAAGACACCACTTACTGCAAATGGTGGCTCGAAGTTGGAAGGCACTACTTACTGCAAATGGTGGCTTGGTTGCTTTGGCATGAAGTTGAAAGGCACTACTTATTGCAAATTGTGGCTTGTGTGTGGCTTGAAGTTAAAAGGCATTACTTACTGCAAATCGGGGCGTGGGTGCATTGGCTTGAAGTTGAAAGGCACTCTTACTGCAAATCGGGGCGTGGGTGCATTGCCTTGAAGTTGAAAGGCACTACTTACTGCAAATGAAGGCTTGGGAGCTTTGGTTTGAAGTTGAAAGGCACTGCTTACTGCAAATGGTGGTTTGGGAGCTTTGGTTTGAAGTTGAAAGGCACTACTTACTGCAAATGGTGGTTTGGGAGCTTTGGCTTGAATTTGAAAGGCACTACTAACTGCAAATGGTGGCTTGGGTGTGGCTTGGGTGTGGCTTGATGTTGAAATACACCACTTACTGCAAATGGTGGCATGACGTTGAAAGGCACTACTTACTGCAAATGGTGGCTTGGTTGCTTTGGCTTGAAGTTGAAAGGCACTACTTACTGCAAATGGTGGCTTGGGAGCTTTGACTTGAAGTTGAAAGGCATTATTATTGCAAATGGTGGCTTGGGAGCTTTGGCTTGAAGTTGAAAGGCACTTTTACTGCAAATGGTGGCTTAGTTGCTTTGGCTTGAAGTTGAAAGGCACTACTTATTGCAAATGGTAGCTTGGGTGTGGCTTGAAGTTGAAAGACACCACTTACTGCAAATCGTGGCATGAAGTTGGAAGGCACTACTTACTGCAAATGGTGGCGTGGCTGTGGCGTGGGTGTGGCTTGAAGATGAAAGACACCACTTACTGCAAATGGTGGCATGAAGATGGAAGACATTACTTACTGCAAATGGTGGGTTGGTTGCTTTGGCATGAAGTTGAAAGGCACTACTTATTGCAAATTTTGGCTTGTGTGTGGCTTGAAGTTGAAAGGCACTACTTACTGCTAATGGTGGCTTGGGTGCAATGGCTTGAAGTTAAAAGGCATTACTTACTGCAAATCGGGGCGTGGGTGCATTGGCTTGAAGTTGAAAGGCACTACTTACTGCAAATTGTGGCTTGAAGTTGAAAGGCACTACATACTGCAAATGGTGGCTTGGGTGTGGCTTGAAGCTGAAAGACACCACTTACTGCATATGGTGGCTTGGGTGGTTTGGCTTGAGGTTGAAAGGTACTACTTACTGCAAATTGTGGCTTGGGAGAGGCTTGAAGTTGAAATACCCCACTTACTGCAAATGGTGGCATGAGGTTGAAAGGCACTACTTACTGCAAATGTGGCTTGGGTGGTTTGACATGCAGTTGAAAGGCAGTGCTTAGTGCAAATGGTGGCTTGGGTGCAATTGCTTGAAGTTGAAAGGCATTACTTACTGCAAATGGTGGCATGAAGTTGAAAGGCACTACTTACTGCAAATGGTGCTTGGGTGCTTTGGCTTGACGTTGAATGCACTACTTCCTGCAAATGATGGCTTGGGAGTTTTGGTTGGAAGTTGAAAGGCATTACTTACTGCAAATGGTGGCTTGCGAGCTTTGGCTTGAAGTTGAAAGGCACTCGTACTGCAAATGTTGGCTTGGGTGTGGCTTGGGTGTGGCTTGAAGTTGAAAGACACCACTTACTGCAAATGGTGGCTTGGGAGCTTTGACTTGAAGTTGAAAGGCACTATTATTGCAAATGGTGGCTTGGGAGCTTTGGCTTGAAGTTGAAGCACTATTACTGCAAATGGTGGCTTAGTTGCTTTGGCTTGAAGTTGAAAGGCACTACTTACTGCAAATGGTAGCTTGGGTGTGGCTTGAAGTTGATAGACACCACTTACTGCAAATGGTGGCTTGGGTGCATTGGCTTGAAGTTGAAAGGCACTTGATACTGCAAATTGTGGCTTGAAGTTGAAAGGCACTTCATACTGCAAATTGTGGCTTGAAGTTGAAAGGCACTACTTACTGCAAATGGTGGCTTGGGAGCTTTGGTTTAAATTTGAAAGGCAATATTACAACAAATTGTGGCTTGGTTGCTTTGGCTTGAAGTTGAAAGGCACTACTTACTGAAAATGGTGGCTTGGGAGCTTTAATTTGAAGTTGAAATGAATTATTACTGCAAATGGCGGCTTGCTTGCTTTGGCTTGAACTTGAAAGGCACTACTTACTGCAAATGGTGGCGTGGGTGTGGCGTGGGTGTGGCTTGAAGTTGAACGACACCATTTACTGCAAATGGTGGCATGAAGTTGGAAGGCACTACTTACTGCCAATGGTGGCTTGGTTGCTTTGGCATGAAGTTGAAAGGCACTACCTATTGCAAATGGTGGCTTGTGTGTGGCTTGAAGTTGAAAGGCACTACTTACTGCAAATGGTGGCTTGGGTGCAATGGCTTGAAGTTATAAGGCACTACTTACTGCAAATGGTGGCGTGGGTGTGGCGTGGGTGTGGCTTGAAGTTGAAAGACACCACTTACTGCAAATGGTGGCATGAAGTTGGAAGGCACTACTTACTGCAAATTGTGGCTTGTGTGTGGCTTGAAGTTGAAAGGCACTACTTACTGCAAATGGTGGCTTGGGTGCAATGGCTTGAAGTTAAAAGGCATTACTTACAGCAAATCGGGGCGTGGGTGCATTGCCTTTAAGTTAAAAGGCACTACTTACTGCAAATGGTGGCTTGGGAGCTTTGGTTTGAAGTTGAAAGGCACTACTTACTGCAAATGGTGATTTGGGAGCTTTGGCTTGAATTTGAAAGGCACTACTTACTGCAAACGGTGGCTTGGGTGTGGATTGAAGCTGAAAGAAACCACTTACTGCATATGGTGGCATGAAGTTGAAAGACACTACTTATTGCAAATGTGGCTTGGTTGCGTTGGCTTGAAGTTGAAAGGCACTACTTACTGCAAATGGTGGCTTGGGTCCAATGGCTTGAAGTTAAAAGGCATTACTTACTGCAAATGAGGCCGTGGGTGCATTGGCTTGAAGTTGAAAGGCACTTACCTACTGCAAATTGTGGCTTGAAGTTGAAAGGCACTACTTACTGCAAATGTTGGCTTGGGAGCATTGGCTTGAAGTTGAAAGGCACGTCTTACTGCAAATGGTGGCTTGGTTGGTTTGGCTTTAGGTTGATTGGTACTACTTACTGCAAATGGTGGCTTGGGTGTGGCTTGAAGTTGAAATACACCACTTACTGCAAATGGTGGCATGAGGTTGAAAGGCACTAATTACTGCAAATGTGGTTTGGTTGCTTTTACTTGAAGTTGAAAGGCACTACTTACTGCAAATGGTGGCTTGGGTGGTTTGGCATGCAATTGAAAGGCAGTGCCCAGTGCACATGGTGGCTTGGGTGCAATGGCTTGAAGTTGAAAGGCAATACTTACTGCAAATGGTGGCATGAAGTTGAAAGGCACTACTTACTGCAAATGGTGCTTGGGTGCTTTGGCTTGAAGTTGAAAGGCACTATTATTGCAAATGGTGGCTTGGGAGCTTTGGCTTGAAGTTGAAAGGCACTATTACTGCAAATGGTGGCTTAGTTGCTTTGGCTTGAAGTTGAAAGGCACTTCTTACTGCAAATGGTAGCCTGGGTGTGGCTTGAAGTGGAAAGACACCATTTACTGCAAATGGTGGCATGAAGTTGGAAGGCACTACTTACTGCAAATGGTGGCTTGGTTGCTTTGGCATGAAGTTGAAAGGCACTACCTATTGCAAATGGTGGCTTGTGTATGGCTTGAAGTTGAAAGGCACTACTTACTGCAAATGGTGGCTTGGGTGCAATGGCTTGAAGTTAAAAGGCACTACTTACTGCAAATGGTGGCGTGGCTGTGGCGTGGTTGTGGCTTGAAGTTGAAAGACACCACTTACTGCAAATGGTGGCATGAAGTTGGAAGGCACTACTTACTGCAAATGGTGGGTTGGTTGCTTTGGCATGAAGTTGAAAGGCACTAATTGCAAATTGTGGCTTGTGTGTGGCTTGAAGTTGAAAGGTACTACTTACTGCAAATGGTGCCTTGGGTGCAATGGCTTGAAGTTAAAAGGCATTACTTACTGCAAATGAGGCCTTGGGTGCAATGGCTTGAAGTTGAAAGGCACTTATTACTGCAAATTGAAGCTTGAAGTTGAAAGGCACTACTTACTGAAAATGGTGACTTGGGAGCTTTGGTTTGAAGTTGAAAGGCACTATTTACTGCAAATGGTGGCTTGGGTGTGGCCTGAAGCTGAAATACACCACTTACTGCATATGGTGGCATGAAGTTGAAAGACATTACTTACTGCAAATGTGGCTTGGTTGCGTTGGCTTGAAGTTGAAAGGCACTACTTACTGCAAATGGTGGCTTGGGTCCAATGGCTTGAAGTTAAAAGGCATTACTTACTGCAAATGAGGCCGTGGGTGCATTGGCTTGAAGTTGAAAGGCACTCCCTACTTCAAATTGTGGCTTGAAGTTGAAAGGCACAACTTACTGCAAATGGTGACTTGGGAGCATTGGCTTGAAGTTGAAAGGCACTTCTTACTGCAAATGGTGGCTTGGGTGGGTTGGCTTGAAATTGAAAGGTACTACTTACTGCAAATGGTGGCTTGGGAGAGGCTGGACACCATCCCATATTCAGAGACGGTAGCTTACAAACCTAACGGCCTGAACAATTAATTTTTCCAATTTTAAGCACCCAACAGCCTTCCTGTTCTATCTTCCCAACAGGAGCTTCTCCCTCATTTTATCCCCAAGAAACCCAATTTCCTTCCCTCCCCCCCCCCCCCCCCCCCCCCCCCCCCCCATGTCCTTCTCCCTACCCTAACACACAGCTGGCATCGCACCGGCTCCTCTGCAACGCCTTCACCTCCACTTGTACAGTGTATAATATACAGTGTTCATAAATCGCAAATTGTCGATCCCCATGCTTTGGGGATGTGCAGTTGGGACTGGAAACAGTGGGCTGTTCGTTACATTATTTAATGACCGGGATCGATTGTGCTTACGTTCGCGCATAGTCACTAAACTGTGTGCAAATAAATGTATTCATTCTAACTGCTACGAGTGGCAGTAAAGACACCAATAAACCATTGGACCATTGCAATCATTATAATTGTTTCGTGAACTGGATAGCACGCAGCAACATACGTTTCACTGTTCATCGATACACTTGACAATAAACAACTAATCTAAAGTAGACGGTCTCCACATCGCATTCCAACCTCCACGGTGACCTTTCACACAATACGTTATAATCATTCATCCACCCGGTTTCAAAATATTCATAGATATTTAAATGTTAGTCTTTCACTTATCCACGGTTCATTTAGGAAAGGAATTCCAATATTCGCTTCCTCGTGGGCGTTGGTTTACATGAGAAACAATGCACCTGTGACAGAGGTTCCAAGGATTAGGACAGGAATCAACAATGAAATTGTATGACGTTAATTCGACCCAGTGCGCAGCCTGGAACCACAGGAAATAAATTAGGTGTTTACTCTGGGAACAGACAATCAAAGGCCCATCAAAAGTTACACATACACGATGGTAATTTCGAGCGGATTTGCTGGTCCCGTAGTCGGCAGGATTCGAACCTGCGCGAGGAAACCCCAATGGATTTCTAGTCCATCGCCTTAACCACTCGGCCACGACTACTGCGGTCTAAACAATTCGGCTCCAATAAGGAAATGTTTGACGACAATCGATTAGTGTATCTTCGGACGGACAGGGACGACACTGATCCCGGAATCAGAGAAACGAGACTGTTCCTGAATTATAGTTTGAAATGTCACAATGTCAGGCATGGCCGTGTCATGAGAGAGAAGCAGAGTTAAAGATGAGGTCGATGTGGTTTCACCCTGAATTCCGTGTGGGCAGTTGGAGTGCTGGACTCTTAATCATTGCGGGACAAAGTTTGTCCACCCCATCACACCAGCAGCACAGACAATGTGTTACTCTCAAGCACTGAATATGTGTATCAACATCAGAGGCAGCTGTTTTTTTATGCCGCCCAGCTGCCCAAGACTCCAGGAAGCCGTATTCGGCCGCTGCGCACGGTGTGGTACTCCTATTGTGCTGTCAATGAGTGTACAAGGGCGCTCACACGAAACACCGGCAGCACTATTGTTGTACATTGACGTAGAGGATGAATTCTCCCCTGCATTCACTGATTGGATTCTGTTGGACTGGAAGTCGATGATCCAGTTGGAGAGGTGAGTGCAGGCTACAAGTCCCGCGAGTTTCGTAATAAGCTTGGATTGTATAATGATACTAAAGACAGGGTTACATTTTATGAATCGGTGTCAGTCGTAGGTGTATCTCTTATCCAGGTGTTCCAAGGATGAGTTCGGCCGTGGATCTTTTGTGGTGGAATGCGAACTGCAGTGGGTCAATGCTGCTGGTGATAATTCGATCCATAACTAGCGGTCGGTGGCGCTCCTGCTGGCGCGGTGTCCGGAGCCTGGGATCCCGCGTTCGGGACTCCGGAGGAAAAGAGCTCCGACCGACGGCCCGCGGCCTACTTCTACTGTGGGGGCGGCGGGGACTGAACACCCGGAGCGGGATCCCTCGCCGGGGATCCCTGGAGAAGATCTTAGACCGCCGGCCCTGCGGTCTGCGGTTCTTCTGGCGGCGGCGCGGCGGGGACTTTTGATCTTCGACCGCCGGCCAGCGGCCTACACCATCTTGAAGTCGCTGTCTCCGGTGGAGAGGACCAGAATCAGGACCTACCTGGACTTACCTTGTCTGCACATTTGGACGCCTGCAGCGGCGACAGCGGAGGGGTGTGGTCACTACCTCGGGGGGAAATGAATGAGGACTGACAATATTTTGTGCCTTCGAGCACAGTGATGAATGCTGTGGTTGATGTTTGTGTTAAAATGTTATTGTGTATTGTGTGCTTTTTTTATTGTACAGCTTCTGGCAAATTCATTTCACTGCACTTTATGTGCACGTGACGAATAAAATTGACTGACAGACTGACTGACAAATTATTTCATTATGGTGAATGTCAAGGCAGGAGAGCTGTTTTTCGTTGGCACTGGGATGATGATGGCCATCTTGAAACAGGTGGTACATTAGAACGGAGTAGGGAGAGATTCAAAATGTCCGCGAATATACCCGCTAGTAGGTCTGCGCAGCTAATAAGGGCAAGGCTAGGAACCTCTTCTGGGCTTGTGTGCATATGTTTGTGTGTGTGTTAATATATATGTATATATCTATATTACTAAAACTCTGATCTTGACCGCTTTTGGCCGACTGTGCTGCGATTTCCGACAGAATGCTGCCACCTACGGCCGTCATCTTTGGCCGCCTCGCTTAGAGCCCCCCTCCGCCTTAAAGGAGCAGAAGACTTTTCCCAACGATGAAAATCAGAGGGATATTAATGTTTTAAAAACATCTAAATTCTCTCTGCTGACCCTGCTGGAGGGAGGGGGGAACCATAAAACCAGGAAGTGGTGTGCCTCACTCAGTCTATTCAATATGGATGAAGCCAAGGGTCACGTCCCTCTGAGCTCTGAATAACACTGAACAAATGTCTACATAACTGTGTCCCCTTAATGTGGTTTGAAAATGAAAATATGGTTTGTTTGAAGGAAAGAGGCACTGCCTGCAAATGGTTGTTTGGGTGCTTTGGCTTGAAGTTACAAGGCATTACTTACTGCAAATGGTGGCTTGCGTGCTTTGGCTTGAAATTGGAATGCACTACTTACTGCAGATGGTGGCTTGGGAGCTTTGGCTTGAGTTTGGAAGCCACTTCTTACTGCAAATGGTTGCTTGGATGGGGCTTGAAAATGAAAGGCACTAACCGCAAATGGTGGCATGCAGTTGAAAGGCACTACTTACTGCAAATGGTGGCTTGGGAGCTTTGGCTTGAAGTTGAAAGGCACTATTACTGCAAATTGTGGCTTGGTTGCTTTGGCTTTAAGTTGAAAGGCACTACTTACTGCAAATGGTGGCTTGGGAGCTATGATTTGAAGTTGAAAGGCATTATTACTGCAACTGGTGGCTAGGTTGCTTTGGCTTGAAGTTGAAAGGCACTGCTTACTGCGAATGGTAGCGTGGGTGTGGAGTGGGTGTGGCTTGAAGTTGAAAGACACCACTTACTGCAAATGGTGGCATGAAGTTGGTAGGCACAACTTACTGCAAATGGTGGCTTGGTTGCTTTGGCATGAAGTTGAAAGGCACTACTTATTGCAAATTGTGGCTTGTGTGTGGCTTGAAGTTAAAAGGCATTACTTACTGCAAATCGGGGCGTGGGTGCATTGGCTTGAAGTTGAAAGGCACTCTTACTGCAAATCGGGGCGTGGGTGCATTGCCTTGAAGTTGAAAGGCACTACTTACTGCAAATGAAGGCTTGGGAGCTTTGGTTTGAAGTTGAAAGGCACTACTTACTGCAAATGGTGGTTTGGGAGCTTTGGTTTGAAGTTGAAAGGCACTTCTTACTGCAAATGGTGGTTTGGGAGCTTTGGCTTGAATTTGAAAGGCACTACTTACTGCAAATGGTGGCTTGGGTGTGGCTTGGGTGTGGCTTGAAGTTGAAATACACCACTTACTGCAAATGGTGGCATGACGTTGAAAGGCACTACTTACTGCAAATGGTGGCTTGGTTGCTTTGGCTTGAAGTTGAAAGGCACTGCTTACTGCAAATGGTGGCTTGGGAGCTTTGACTTGAAGTTGAAAGGCACTACCTATTGCAAATGGTGGCTTGTGTGTGGCTTGAAGTTGAAAGTCACTACTTACTGCAAATGGAGGCTTGGGTGCAATGGCTTGAAGTTAAAAGGCACTGCTTACTGCAAATGGTGGCGTGGCTGTGGCGTGGGTGTGGCTTGAAGTTGAAAGACACCACTTACTGCAAATGGTGGCATGAAGATGGAAGACACTACTTACTGCAAATGGTGGGTTGGTTGCTTTGGCATGAAGTTGAAAGGCACTACTTATTGCAAATTTTGGCTTGTGTGTGGCTTGAAGTTGAAAGGCACTACTTACTGCAAATGGTGGCTTGGGTGTGGCTTGAAGCTGAAAGACACCACTTACTGCATATGGTGGCATGAAGTTGAAAGACACTACTTACTGCTAATGGTGGCTTGGGTGCAATGGCTTGAAGTTAAAATGCATTACCTACTGCAAATGAGGCCGTGGGTGCATTGGCTTGAAGTTGAAAGGCACTAACTACTGCAAATTGTGGCTTGAAGTTGAAAGGCACTACTTACTGCAAATGTTGGCTTGGGAGCATTGGCTTGAAGTTGAAAGGCACTTCTTACTGCAAATGGTGGCTTGGGTGGTTTGGCTTGAGGTTGAAAGGTAATACTTACTGCAAGTGGTGGCTTGGGCGTGGCTTGAAGTTGAATTACACCACTTACTGCAAATGGTGGCATGAGGTTGAAAGGCACTACTTACTGCAAATGTGGCTTGGTTGCTTTGACTTGAAGTTGAAAGGCACTACTTACTGCAAATGGTGGCTTGGCCGGTTTGGCATGCAGTTGAAAGGCAGTGCTTAGAGCAAATGGTGGCTTGGGTGCAATGGCTTGAAGTTGAAAGGCATTACTTACTGCAAATGGTGGCATGAAGTTGAAAGGCACTACTTACTGCAAATGGTGCTTGGGTGCTTTGGCTTGACGTTGAATGCACTACTTCCTGCAAATGATGGCTTGGGAGTTTTGGTGGAAGTTGAAAGGCATTACTTACTGCAAATGGTGGCTTGCGAGCTTTGGCTTGAAGTTGAAAGGCACTACTTACTGCAAATGGTGGCTTGGGTCTGGCTTGGGTGTGGCTTGAAGTTGAAATACACCACTTGCTGCAAATGGTGGCATGACGTTGAAAGGCACTACTTACTGCAAATGGTGGCTTGGTTGCTTTGGCTTGAAGTTGAAAGGCACTACTTACTGCAAATGGTGGCTTGGGAGCTTTGGCTTGAAGTTGAAAGGCACTATTACTGCAAATGGTGGCTTAGTTGCTTTGGCTTGAAGTTGAAAGGCACTACTTATTGCAAGTGGTGGCTTGGGTGTGGCTTGAAGTTGAAAGACACCACTTACTGCAAATGGTGGCGTGGGTGTGGCGTGCGTGTGGCTTGAAGTTGAAAGACACCACTTACTGCAAATGGTGGCTCGAAGTTGGAAGGCACTACTTACTGCAAATGGTGGCTTGGTTGCTTTGGCATGAAGTTGAAAGGCACTACTTATTGCAAATTGTGGCTTGTGTGTGGCTTGAAGTTAAAAGGCATTACTTACTGCAAATCGGGGCGTGGGTGCATTGGCTTGAAGTTGAAAGGCACTCTTACTGCAAATCGGGGCGTGGGTGCATTGCCTTGAAGTTGAAAGGCACTACTTACTGCAAATGAAGGCTTGGGAGCTTTGGTTTGACGTTGAAAGGCACTGCTTACTGCAAATGGTGGTTTGGGAGCTTTGGTTTGAAGTTGAAAGGCACTACTTACTGCAAATGGTGGTTTGGGAGCTTTGGCTTGAATTTGAAAGGCACTTCTAACTGCAAATGGTGGCTTGGGTGTGGCTTGGGTGTGGCTTGAAGTTGAAATACACCACTTACTGCAAATGGTGGCATGACGTTGAAAGGCACTACTTACTGCAAATGGTGGCTTCGTTGCTTTGGCTTGAAGTTGAAAGGCACTACTTACTGCAAATGGTGGCTTGGGAGCTTTGACTTGAAGTTGAAAGGCATTATTATTGCAAATGGTGGCTTGGGAGCTTTGGCTTGAAGTTGAAAGGCACTTTTACTGCAAATGGTGGCTTAGTTGCTTTGGCTTGAAGTTGAAAGGCACTACTTATTGCAAATGGTAGCTTGGGTGTGGCTTGAAGTTGAAAGACACCACTTACTGCAAATCGTGGCATGATGTTGGAAGGCACTACTTACTGCAAATGGTGGCTTGGTTGCTTTGGCATGAAGTTGAAAGGCACTACCTATTGCAAATGGTGGCTTGTGTGTGGCTTGAAGTTGAAAGTCACTACTTACTGCAAATGGAGGCTTGGGTGCAATGGCTTGAAGTTAAAAGGCACTACTTACTGCAAATGGTGGCGTGGCTGTGGCGTGGGTGTGGCTTGAAGTTGAAAGACACCATTTACTGCAAATGGTGGCATGAAGATGGAAGACACTACTTACTGCAAATGGTGGGTTGGTTGCTTTGGCATGAAGTTGAAAGGCACTACTTATTGCAAATTTTGGCTTGTGTGTGGCTTGAAGTTGAAAGGCACTACTTACTGCTAATGGTGGCTTGGGTGCAATGGCTTGAAGTTAAAAGGCATTACTTACTGCAAATCGGGGCGTGGGTGCATTGGCTTGAAGTTGAAAGGCACTACTTACTGCAAATTGTGGCTTGAAGTTGAAAGGCACTACTTACTGCATATGGTGGCTTGGGTGGTTTGGCTTGAGGTTGAAAGGTACTACTTACTGCAAATTGTGGCTTGGGAGAGGCTTGAAGTTGAAATACCCCACTTACTGCAAATGGTGGCATGAGGTTGAAAGGCACTACTTACTGCAAATGTGGCTTGGGTGGTTTGACATGCAGTTGAAAGGCAGTGCTTAGTGCAAATGGTGGCTTGGGTGCAATGGCTTGAAGTTGAAAGGCATTACTTACTGCAAATGGTGGCATGAAGTTGAAAGGCACTACTTACTGCAAATGGTGCTTGGGTGCTTTGGCTTGACGTTGAATGCACTACTTCCTGCAAATGATGGCTTGGGATTTTTGGTTGGAAGTTGAAAGGCATTACTTACTGCAAATGGTGGCTTGCGAGCTTTGGCTTGAAGTTGAAAGGCACTCGTACTGCAAATGTTGGCTTGGGTGTGGCTTGGGTGTGGCTTGAAGTTGAAAGACACCACTTACTGCAAATGGTGGCTTGGGAGCTTTGACTTGAAGTTTTAAGGCACTATTATTGAAAATGGTGGCTTGGGAGCTTTGGCTTGAAGTTGAAGCACTATTACTGCAAATGGTGGCTTAGTTGCTTTGGCTTGAAGTTGAAAGGCACTACTTACTGCAAATGGTAGCTTGGGTGTGGCTTGAAGTTGATAGACACCACTTACTGCAAATGGTAGCATGAAGTTGGAAGGCACGATTTACTGCAAATGGTGGCTTGGTTGCTTTGGCATGAAGTTGAAAGGCACTAACTATTGCAAATGGTAGCTTGTGTGTGGCTTGAAGTTGAAAGGCACTACTTACTGCAAATGGTGGCTTGGGTGCATTGGCTTGAAGTTGAAAGGCACTTGATACTGCAAATTGTGGCTTGAAGTTGAAAGGCACTTCATACTGCAAATTGTGGCTTGAAGTTGAAAGGCACTACTTACTGCAAATGGTGGCTTGGGAGCTTTGGTTTAAATTTGAAAGGCAATATTACAACAAATTGTGGCTTGGTTGCTTTGGCTTGAAGTTGAAAGGCACTACTTACTGAAAATGGTGGCTTGGGAGCTTTAATTTGAAGTTGAAATGAATTATTACTGCAAATGGCGGCTTGCTTGCTTTGGCTTGAACTTGAAAGGCACTACTTACTGCAAATGGTGGCGTGGGTGTGGCGTGGGTGTGGCTTGAATTTGAACGACACCATTTACTGCAAATGGTGGCATGAAGTTGGAAGGCACTACTTACTGCCAATGGTGGCTTGGTTGCTTTGGCATGAAGTTGAAAGGCACTACCTATTGCAAATGGTGGCTTGTGTGTGGCTTGAAGTTGAAAGGCACTACTTACTGCAAATGGTGGCTTGGGTGCAATGGCTTGAAGTTATAAGGCACTACTTACTGCAAATGGTGGCGTGGGTGTGGCGTGGGTGTGGCTTGAAGTTGAAAGACACCACTTACTGCAAATGGTGGCATGAAGTTGGAAGGCACTACTTACTGCAAATGGTGGCTTGGGTGCAATGGCTTGAAGTTAAAAGGCATTACTTACAGCAAATCGGGGCGTGGGTGCATTGCCTTTAAGTTAAAAGGCACTACTTACTGCAAATGGTGGCTTGGGAGCTTTGGTTTGAAGTTGAAAGGCACTACTTACTGCAAATGGTGATTTGGGAGCTTTGGCTTGAATTTGAAAGGCACTACTTACTGCAAACGGTGGCTTGGGTGTGGATTGAAGCTGAAAGAAACCACTTACTGCATATGGTGGCATGAAGTTGAAAGACACTACTTATTGCAAATGTGGCTTGGTTGCGTTGGCTTGAAGTTGAAAGGCACTACTTACTGCAAATGGTGGCTTGGGTCCAATGGCTTGAAGTTAAAAGGCATTACTTACTGCAAATGAGGCCGTGGGTGCATTGGCTTGAAGTTGAAAGGCACTTACCTACTGCAAATTGTGGCTTGAAGTTGAAAGGCACTACTTACTGCAAATGTTGGCTTGGGAGCATTGGCTTGAATTTGAAAGGCACGTCTTACTGCAAATGGTGGCTTGGGTGGTTTGGCTTTAGGTTGATTGGTACTACTTACTGCAAATGGTGGCTTGGGTGTGGCTTGAAGTTGAAATACACCACTTACTGCAAAT
Organism: Amblyraja radiata; assembly: GCF_010909765.2. Classification (NCBI taxonomy): domain Eukaryota; kingdom Metazoa; phylum Chordata; class Chondrichthyes; order Rajiformes; family Rajidae; genus Amblyraja; species Amblyraja radiata. The sequence goes on along the minus strand of NC_046000.1, from coordinate 4,609,830 downwards.
GGTGGCATGAGGTTGAAAGGCACTACTTACTGCAAATGTGGTTTGGTTGCTTTTACTTGAAGTTGAAAGGCACTACTTACTGCAAATGGTGGCTTGGGTGGTTTGGCATGCAATTGAAAGGCAGTGCCTAGTGCACATGGTGGCTTGGGTGCAATGGCTTGAAGTTGAAAGGCAATACTTACTGCAAATGGTGGCATGAAGTTGAAAGGCACTACTTACTGCAAATGGTGCTTGGGTGCTTTGGCTTGAAGTTGAAAGGCACTATTATTGCAAATGGTGGCTTGGGAGCTTTGGCTTGAAGTTGAAAGGCACTATTACTGCAAATGGTGGCTTAGTTGCTTTGGCTTGAAGTTGAAAGGCACTTCTTACTGCAAATGGTAGCCTGGGTGTGGCTTGAAGTGGAAAGACACCATTTACTGCAAATGGTGGCATGAAGTTGGAAGGCACTACTTACTGCAAATGGTGGCTTGGTTGCTTTGGCATGAAGTTGAAAGGCACTACCTATTGCAAATGGTGGCTTGTGTATGGCTTGAAGTTGAAAGGCACTACTTACTGCAAATGGTGGCGTGGGTGCAATGGCTTGAAGTTAAAGGGCACTACTTACTGCAAATGGTGGCGTGGCTGTGGCGTGGTTGTGGCTTGAAGTTGAAAGACACCACTTACTGCAAATGGTGGCATGAAGTTGGAAGGCACTACTTACTGCAAATGGTGGGTTGGTTGCTTTGGCATGAAGTTGAAAGGCACTACTTATTGCAAATTGTGGCTTGTGTGTGGCTTGAAGTTGAAAGGCACTACTTACTGCAAATGGTGCCTTGGGTGCAATGGCTTGAAGTTAAAAGGCATTACTTACTGCAAATCGGGGCGTGGGTGCATTGGCTTGAAGTTGAAAGCACTACTTACTGCAAATTGTGGCTTGAAGTTGAAAGGCACTACTTACTGCAAATGGTGACTTGGGAGCTTTGGTTTGAAGTTGAAAGGCACTATTTACTGCAAATGGTGGCTTGGGTGTGGCCTGAAGCTGAAATACACCACTTACTGCATATGGTGGCATGAAGTTGAAAGACACTACTTACTGCAAATGTGGCTTGGTGGCGTTGGCTTGAAGTTGAAAGGCACTACTTAGTGCAAATGGTGGCTTGGGTCCAATGGCTTGAAGTTAAAAGGCATTACTTACTGCAAATGAGGCCGTGGGTGCATTGGCTTGAAGTTGAAAGGCACTCCCTACTTCAAATTGTGGCTTGAAGTTGAAAGGCACAACTTACTGCAAATGGTGACTTGGGAGCATTGGCTTGAAGTTGAAAGGCACTTCTTACTGCAAATGGTGGCTTGGGTGGGTTGGCTTGAAATTGAAAGGTACTACTTACTGCAAATGGTGGCTTGGGAGAGGCTGGACACCATCCCATATTCAGAGACGGTAGCTTACAAACCTAACGGCCTGAACAATTAATTTTTCCAATTTTAAGCACCCAACAGCCTTCCTGTTCTATCTTCCCAACAGGAGCTTCTCCCTCATTTTATCCCCAAGAAACCCAATTTCCTTCCCCCCCCCCCCCCCCCCCCCCCTCGTGGGCGTTGGTTTACATGAGAAACAATGCACCTGTGACAGAGGTTCCAAGGATTAGGACAGGAATCAACAATGAAATTGTATGACGTTAATTCGACCCAGTGCGCAGCCTGGAACCACAGGAAATAAATTAGGTGTTTACTCTGGGAACAGACAATCAAAGGCCCATCAAAAGTTACACATACACGATGGTAATTTCGAGCGGATTTGCTGGTCCCGTAATCAGCAGGATTCGAACCTGCGCGGGGAAACCCCAATGGATTTCTAGTCCATCGCCTTAACCACTCGGCCACGACTACTGCGGTCTAAACAATTCGGCTCCAATAAGGAAATGTTTGACGACAATCGATTAGTGTATCTTCGGACGGACAGGGACGACACTGATCCCGGAATCAGAGAAACGAGACTGTTCCTGAATTATAGTTTGAAATGTCACAATGTCAGGCATGGCCGTGTCATGAGAGAGAAGCAGAGTTAAAGATGAGGTCGATGTGGTTTCACCCTGAATTCCGTGTGGGCAGTTGGAGTGCTGGACTCTTAATCATTGCGGGACAAAGTTTGTCCACCCCATCACACCAGCAGCACAGACAATGTGTTACTCTCAAGCACTGAATATGTGTATCAACATCAGAGGCAGCTGTTTTTTTATGCCGCCCAGCTTCCCAAGACTCCAGGAAGCCGTATTCGGCCGCTGCGCACGGTGTGGTACTCCTATTGTGCTGTCAATGAGTGTACAAGGGCGCTCACACGAAACACCGGCAGCACTATTGTTGTACATTGACGTAGAGGATGAATTCTCCCCTGCATTCACTGATTGGATTCTGTTGGACTGGAAGTCGATGATCCAGTTGGAGAGGTGAGTGCTGGCTACAAGTCCCGCGAGTTTCGTAATAAGCTTGGATTGTATAATGATACTAAAGACAGGGTTACATTTTATGAATCGGTGTCAGTCGTAGGTGTATCTCTTATCCAGGTGTTCCAAGGATGAGTTCGGCCGTGGATCTTTTGTGGTGGAATGCGAACTGCAGTGGGTCAATGCTGCTGGTGATAATTCGATCCATAACTAGCGGTCGGTGGCGCTCCTGCTGGCGCGGTGTCCGGAGCCTGGGATCCCGCGTTCGGGACTCCGGAGGAAAAGAGCTCCGACCGACGGCCCGCGGCCTACTTCTACTGTGGGGGCGGCGGGGACTGAACACCCGGAGCGGGATCCCTCGCCGGGGATCCCTGGAGAAGATCTTAGACCGCCGGTCCTGCGGTCTGCGGTTCTTCTGGCGGCGGCGCGGCGGGGACTTTTGATCTTCGACCGCCGGCCAGCGGCCTACACCATCTTGAAGTCGCTGTCTCCGGTGGAGAGGACCAGAATCAGGACCTACCTGGACTTACCTTGTCTGCACATTTGGACGCCTGCAGCGGCGACAGCGGAGGGGTGTGGTCACTCCCTCGGGGGGAAATGAATGAGGACTGACAATATTTTGTGCCTTCGAGCACAGTGATGAATGCTGTGGTTGATGTTTGTGTTAAAATGTTATTGTGTATTGTGTGCTTTTTTTATTGTACAGCTTCTGGCAAATTCATTTCACTGCACTTTATGTGCACGTGACGAATAAAATTGACTGACAGACTGACTGACAAATTATTTCATTATGGTGAATGTCAAGGCAGGAGAGCTGTTTTTCGTTGGCACTGGGATGATGATGGCCATCTTGAAACAGGTGGTACATTAGAACGGAGTAGGGAGAGATTCAAAATGTCCGCGAATATACCCGCTAGTAGGTCTGCGCAGCTAATAAGGGCAAGGCTAGGAACCTCTTCTGGGCTTGTGTGCATATGTTTGTGTGTGTGTTAATATATATGTATATATCTATATTACTAAAACTCTGATCTTGACCGCTTTTGGCCGACTGTGCTGCGATTTCCGACAGAATGCTGCCACCTACGGCCGTCATCTTTGGCCACCTCGCTTAGAGCCCCCTTAAAGCCTCCGCCTTAAAGGAGCAGAAGACTTTTCCCAACGATGAAAATCAGAGAGATATTAATGTTTTAAAAACATCTAAATTCTCTCTGCTGACCCTGCTGGAGGGAGGGGGGGAACCATAAAACCAGGAAGTGGTGTGCCTCACTCAGTCTATTCAATATGGATGAAGCCAAGAGTCACGTCCCTCTGAGCTCTGAATAACACTGAACAAATGTCTACATAACTGTGTCCCCTTAATGTGGTTTGAAAATGAAAATATGGTTTGTTTGAAGGAAAGAGGCACTGCCTGCAAATGGTTGTTTGGGTGCTTTGGCTTGAAGTTAAAAGGCATTACTTACTGCAAATGGTGGCTTGCGTGCTTTGGCTTGAAATTGGAATGCACTACTTACTGCAGATGGTGGCTTGGGAGCTTTGGCTTGAGTTTGGAAGCCACTACTTACTGCAAATGGTTGCTTGGATGGGGCTTGAAAATGAAAGGCACTAACCGCAAATGGTGGCATGCAGTTGAAAGGCACTACTTACTGCAAATGGTGGCTTGGGAGCTTTGGCTTGAAGTTGAAAGGCACTATTACTGCAAATTGTGGCTTGGTTGCTTTGGCTGGAAGTTGAAAGGCACTACTTACTGCAAATGGTGGCTTGGGAGCTATGATTTGAAGTTGAAAGGCATTATTACTGCAACTGGTGGCTAGGTTGCTTTGGCTTGAAGTTGAAAGGCACTGCTTACTGCGAATGGTAGCGTGGGTGTGGAGTGGGTGTGGCTTGAAGTTGAAAGACACCACTTACTGCAAATGGTGGCATGAAGTTGGTAGGCACAACTTACTGCAAATGGTGGCTTGGTTGCTTTGGCATGAAGTTGAAAGGCACTACCTATTGCAAATGTTGGCGTGTGTGTGGCTTGAAGTTGAAAGGTACTACTTACTGCAAATGGTGGCTTGGCTGTAATGGCTTGAGGTTAAAAGGCATTACTTACTGCAAATAGGGGCGTAGGTGCATTGGCTTGAAGTTGAAAGGCATTACTTACTGCAAATTGTGGCTTGAAGTTGAAAGGCACTACCTACTGCAAATGGTGGCTTGGGAGCTTTGGTTTAAAGTTGAAAGGCGCTATTACAAGAAATTGTGGCTTGGTTGCTTTGACTTGAAGCTGAAAGGCACTACTTACTGAAAATGGTGGCTTGGGAGCTTTGATTTGAAGTTGAAAGGCATTATTACTGCAAATGGCGGTTTGGTTGCTTTGGCTTGAAGTTGACAGGTACTACTTACTGCAAATGGTGGCGTGGGTGTGGCTTGAAGTTGAAAGACACCACTTACTGCAAATGGTGGCATGAAGTTGGAAGGCACGATTTACTGCAAATGGTGGCTTGGTTGCTTTGGCATGAAGTTGAAAGGCACTACCTATTGCAAATGGTAGCTTGCGTGTGGCTTGAAGTTGAAAGGCACTACTTACTGCAAATGGTGGCTTGGGTGCAATGGCTTGAAGTTAAAAGGCATTCCTTACTGCAAATGGGGGCGTGGGTGCATTGGCTTGAAGTTGAAAGGCACTTCATACTGCAAATTGTGGCTTGAAGTTGAAAGGCACTTCATATTGCAAATTGTGGCTTGAAGTTGAAAGGCACTATTTACTGCAAATGGTGGCTTGGGAGCTTTGGTTTAAAGTTGAAAGGCACTATTACAACAAATTGTGGCTTGGTTGCTTTGGCTTGAAGTTGCAAGGCACTACTTACTGAAAATGGTGGCTTGGGAGCTTTAATTTGAAGTTGAAATGAATTATTACTGCAAATGGCGGCTTGGTTGCTTTGGCTTGAACTTGAAAGGCACGTCTTACTGCAAATGGTGGCGTGGGTGTGGCTTGAAGTTGAAAGACACCATTTACTGCAAATGGTGGCATGAAGTTGGAAGACACGACTTACTGCAAATGGTGGCTTGGTTGCTTTGGCATGAAGTTGAAAGACACTACCTATTGCAAATGGTGGCTTGTGTGTGGCTTGAAGTTGAAAGGCACTACTTACTGCAAATGGTGGCTTGGGTGTGGCGTGCGTGTGGCTTGAAGTTGAAAGACACCACTTACTGCAAATGGTGGCATGAAGTTGGAAGGCACTACTTACTGCAAATGGTGGCTTGGTTGCTTTGGCATGAAGTTGAAAGGCACTACTTATTGCAAATTGTGGCTTGTGTGTGGCTTGAAATTAAAAGGCATTACTTACTGCAAATCGGGGCGTGGGTGGATTGGCTTGAAGTTGAAAGGCACTACTTACTGCAAATCGGGGCGTGGGTGCATTGCCTTGAAGTTGAAAGGCACTACTTACTGCAAATGGTGGCTTGGGAGCTTTGGTTTGAAGTTGAAAGGCACTACTTACTGCAAATGGTGGTTTGGGAGCTTTGGCTTGAATTTGAAGGGCACTACTTACTGCAAACGGTGGCTTGGGTGTGGCTTGAAACTGAAAGAAACCACTTACTGCATATGGTGGCATGAATTGAAAGACACAACTTACTGCAAATGTGGCTTGGTTGCGTTGGCGTGAAGTTGAAAGGCACTACTTACTGCAAATGGTGGCTTGGGTCCAATGGCTTGAAGTTAAAAGGCATTACTTATTGTAAATGAGGCAGTGGGTGCATTGGCTTGAAGTTGAAAGGCAATTTCTACTGCAAATTGTGGCTTGAAGTTGAAAGGCACTACTTACTGCAAATGTTGGCTTGGGAGCATTGGCTTGAAGTTGAAAGGCACTTCTTACTGCAAATGGTGGCTTGGGTGGTTTGGCTTGAGGTTGAAAGGTAATACTTACTGCAAATGGTGGCTTGGGCGTGGCTTGAAGTTGAATTACACCACTTACTGCAAATGGTGGCATGAGGTTGAAAGGCACTACTTACTGCAAATGTGGCTTGGTTGCTTTGACTTGAAGTTAAAAGGCACTGCTTACTGCAAATGGTGGCTTGGCCGGTTTGGCATGCAGTTGAAAAGCAGTGCTTAGAGCAAATGGTGGCTTGGGTGCAATGGCTTGAAGTTGAAAGGCATTACTTACTGCAAATGGTGGCATGAGTTGAAAGGCACTACTTACTGCAAATGGTGCTTGGGTGCTTTGGCTTGACGTTGAATGCACTACTTCCTGCAAATGATGGCTTGGGAGTTTTGGTTGGAAGTTGAAAGGCATTACTTACTGCAATTGGTGGCTTGCGAGCTTTGGCTTGAAGTTGAAAGGCACTAAATTACTGCAAATGGTGGCTTGGGTCTGGCTTGGGTGTGGCTTGAAGTTGAAATACACCACTTACTGCAAATGGTGGCATGACGTTGAAAGGCACTACTTACTGCAAATGGTGGCTTGGTTGCTTTGGCTTGAAGTTGAAAGGCACTACTTACTGCAAATGGTGGCTTGGGAGCTTTGGCTTGAAGTTGAAAGGCACTATTACTGCAAATGGTGGCTTAGTTGCTTTGGCTTGAAGTTGAAAGGCACTACTTATTGCAAGTGGTGACTTGGGTGTGGCTTGAAGTTGAAAGACACCACTTACGGCAAATGGTGGCGTGGGTGTGGCGTGCGTGTGGCTTGAAGTTGAAAGACACCACTTACTGCAAATGGTGGCATGAAGTTGGAAGTCACTACTTACTGCAAATGGTGGCTTGGTTGCTTTGGCATGAAGTTGAAAGGCACTACTTATAGCAAATTGTGGCTTGTGTGTGGCTTGAAGTTAAAAGGCATTACTTACTGCAAATGGTGGTTTGGGAGCTTTGGCTTGAATTTGAATTACACCACTTACTGCAAATGGTGGCATGAGGTTGAAAGGCACTTCTTACTGCAAATGTGGCTTGGTTGCTTTGACTTGAAGTTGAAAGGCACTACTTACTGCAAATGGTGGCTTGGGTGGTTTGGCATGCAGGTGAAAGGCAGTGCTTAGAGCAAATGGTGGCTTGGGTGCAATGGCTTGAAGTTGAAAGGCATTACTTACTGCAAATGGTGGCTTGACGTTGAATGCACTACTTCCTGCAAATGATGGCTTGGGAGTTTTGGTTGGAAGTTGAAAGGCATTACTTACTGCAAATGGTGGATTGCGAGCTTTGGCTTGAAGTTGAAAGGCACTACTTACTGCAAATGGTGGCTTGGGTGTGACTTGGGTGTGGCTTGAAGTTGAAATACACCACTTACTGCAAATGGTGGCATGACGTTGAAAGGCACTACTTACTGCAAATGGTGGCTTGGGAGCTTTGACTTGAAGTTGAAAGGCATTATTATTGCAAATGGTGGCTTGGGAGCTTTGGCTTGAAGTTGAAAGGCACTATTACTGCAAATGGTGGCTTAGTTGCTTTGGCTTGAAGTTGAAAGGCACTACATATTGCAAATGGTAGCTTGGGTGTGGCTTGAAGTTGAAAGGCACTACCTATTGCAAATGGTGGCTTGTGTGTGGCTTGAAGTTGAAAGTCACTACTTACTGCAAATGGAGGCTTGGGTGCAATGGCTTGAAGTTAAAAGGCACTACTTACTGCAAATGGTGGCGTGGCTGGGGCGTGGGTGTGGCTTGAAGATGAAAGACACCACTTACTGCAAATGGTGGCATGAAGATGGAAGACACTACTTACTGCAAATGGTGGGTTGGTTGCTTTGGCATGAAGTTGAAAGGCACTACTTATTGCAAATTGTGGCTTGTGTGTGGCTTGAAGTTAAAAGGCACCACTTACTGCAAATGGTGGCTTGGGTGCAATGGCTTGAAGATAAAAGGCATTACTTACTGCAAATCGGGGCGTGGGTGCATTGGCTTGAAGTTGAAAGGCACTACTTACTGCAAATTGTGGCTTGAAGTTGAAAGGCACTACTTACTGCAAATGGTGGCTTGGGTGTGGCTTGAAGCTGAAATACACCACTTACTGCATATGGTGGCATGAAGTTGAAAGACACTACTTACTGCAAATGTGGCTTGGTTGCGTTGGCTTGAAGTTGAAAGGCACTACTTACTGCAAATGGTGGCTTGGGTCCAATGGCTTGAAGTTAAAATGCATTACCTACTGCAAATGAGGCCGTGGGTGCATTGGCTTGAAGTTGAAAGGCACTGCTTACTGCAAATGGTGGCTTGGGAGCATTGGCTTGAAGTTGAAAGGCACTTCTTACTGCAAAGGGTGGCTTGGGTGGTTTAGCTTGAGGTTGAAAGGTACTACTTACTGCAAATGGTGGCTTGGGAGAGGCTTGAAGTTGAAATACCCCACTTACTGCAAATGGTGGCATGAGGTTGAAAGGCACTACTTACTGCAAATGTGGCTTGGTTGCTTTGACTTGAAGTTGAAATACAGTACTTACTGCAAATGGTGCCTTGGGTGGTTTGACATGCAGTTGAAAGGCAGTGCTTAGTGCAAATGGTGGCTTGGGTGCAACGGCTTGAAGTTGAAAGGCATTACTTGCTGCAAATGGTGGCATGAAGTTGAAAGGCACTACTTACTGCAAATGGTGCTTGGGTGCTTTGGCTTGACGTTGAATGCACTACTTCGTGCAAATGATGGCTTGGGAGTTTTGGTTGGAAGTTGAAAGGCATTACTTACTGCAAATGGTGGCTTGCGAGCTTTGGCTTGAAGTTGAAAGGCACTACGTACTGCAAATGTTGGCTTGGGTGTGGCTTGGGTGTGGCTTGAAGTTGAAAGACACCACTTACTGCAAATGGTGGCTTGGGAGCTTTGACTTGAAGTTGAAAGGCACTATTATTGCAAATGGTGGCTTGGGAGCTTTGGCTTGAAGTTGAAAGGCACTATCACTGCAAATGGTGGCTTAGTTGCTTTGGCTTGAAGTTGAAAGGCACTACTTACTGCAAATGGTAGCTTGGGTGTGGCTTGAAGTTGATAAACACCACTTACTGCAAATGGTAGCATGAAGTTGGAAGGCACGATTTACTGCAAATGGTGGCTTGGTTGCTTTGGCATGAAGTTGAAAGGCACTACCTATTGCAAATGGTAGCTTGTGTGTGGCTTGAAGTTGAAAGGCACTACTTACTGCAAATGGTGGCTTGGGTGCATTGGCTTGAAGTTGAAAGGCACTTGATACTGCAAATTGTGGCTTGAAGTTGAAAGGCACTTCATACTGCAAATTGTGGCTTGAAGTTGAAAGGCACTACTTACTGCAAAGGTTGGCTTGGGAGCTTTGGTTTAAATTTGAAAGGCACTATTACAACAAATTGTGGCTTGGTTGCTTTGGCTTGAAGTTGAAAGGCACTCATTACTGTAAATGGTGGCTTGGGAGCTTTAATTTGAAGTTGAAATGAATTATTACTGCAAATGGCGGCTTGCTTGCTTTGGCTTGAACTTGAAAGGCACTACTTACTGCAAATGGTGGCGTGGGTGTGGCGTGGGTGTGGCTTGAAGTTGAAAGACACCATTTACTGCAAATGGTGGCATGAAATTGGAAGGCACTACTTACTGCAAATGGTGGCTTGGTTGCTTTGGCATGAAGTTGAAAGGCACTACCTATTGCAAATGGTGGCTTGTGTGTGGCTTGAAGTTGAAAGGCACTACTTACTGCAAATGGTGGCTTGGGTGCAATGGCTTGAAGTTATAAGGCACTACTTACTGCAAATGGTGGCGTGGGTGTGGCGTGGGTGTGGCTTGGAGTTGAAAGACACCACTTACTGCAAATGGTGGCATGAAGTTGGAAGGCACTACTTACTGCAAATTGTGGCTTGGTTGCTTTGGCATGAAGTTGAAAGGCACTACTTATTGCAAATTGTGGCTTGTGTGTGGCTTGAAGTTGAAAGGCACTACCTACTGCAAATGGTGGCTTGGGTGCAATGGCTTGAAGTTAAAAGGCATTACTTACTGCAAATCGATGCGTGGGTGCATTACCTTTAAGGTAAAAGGCACTACTTACTGCAAATGGTGGCTTGGGAGCTTTGGTTTGAAGTTGAAAGGCACTACTTACTGCAAATGGTGATTTGGGAGCTTTGGCTTGAATTTGAAAGGCACTACTTACTGCAAACGGTGGCTAAGGTGTGGATTGAAGCTGAAAGAAACCACTTACTGCATATGGTGGCATGAAGTTGAAAGACACTACCTATTGCAAATGTGGCTTGGTTGCGTTGGCTTGAAGTTGAAAGGCACTACTTACTGCAAATGGTGGCTTGGTTCCAATGGCTTGAAGTTAAAAGGCATTACTTACTGCAAATGAGGCCGTGGGTGCATTGGCTTGAAGTTGAAAGGCACTTACCTACTGCAAATTGTGGCTTGAAGTTGAAAGGCACTACTTACTGCAGATGTTGGCTTGGGAGCATTGGCTTGAAGTTGAAAGGCACGTCTTACTGCAAATGGTGGCTTGGGTGGTTTGGCTTTAGGTTGATTGGTACTACTTACTGCAAATGGTGGCTTGGGTGTGGCTTGAAGTTGAAATACACCACTTACTGCAAATGGTGGCATGAGGTTGAAAGGCACTACTTACTGCAAATGTGGTTTGGTTGCTTTTACTTGAAGTTGAAAGGCACTACTTACTGCAAATGGTGGCTTGGGAGCTTTGGCTTGAAGTTGAAAGGCACTACTTACTGCAAATGGTGGCCTGGGTGTGGCTTGAAGTGGAAAGACACCATTTACTGCAAATGGTGGCATGAAGTTGGAAGGCACTACTTACTGCAAATGGTGGCTTGGTTGCTTTGGCATGAAGTTGAAAGGCACTACCTATTGCAAATGGTGGCTTGTGTATGGCTTGAAGTTGAAAGGCACTACTTACTGCAAATGGTGGCTTGGGTGCAATGGCTTGAAGTTAAAAGGCACTACTTACTGCAAATGGTGGCGTGGCTGTGGCGTGGTTGTGGCTTGAAGTTGAAAGACACCACTTACTGCAAATGGTGGCATGAAGTTGGAAGGCACTACTTACTGCAAATGGTGGGTTGGTTGCTTTGGCATGAAGTTGAAAGGCACTACTTATTGCAAATTGTGGCTTGTGTGTGGCTTGACGTTGAAAGGCACTACTTACTGCAAATGGTGGCTTGGGTGCAATGGCTTGAAGTTAAAAGGCATTACTTACTGCAAATCGGGGCGTGGGTGCATTGGCTTGAAGTTGAAAGGCACTACTTACTGCAAATTGTGGCTTGAAGTTGAAAGGCACTACTTACTGCAAATGGTGGCTTGGGAGCTTTGGTTTGAAGTTGAAAGACACTATTTACTGCAAATGGTGGCTTGGGTGTGGCCTGAAGCTGAAAGACACCACTTACTGCATATGGTGGCATGAAGTTGAAAGACACTACTTACTGCAAATGTGGCTTGGTTGCGTTGGCTTGAAGTTGAAAGGCACTACTTACTGCAAATGGTGGCTTGGGTCCAATGGCTTGAAGTTAAAAGGCATTACTTACTGCAAATGAGGCCGTGGGTGCATTGGCTTGAAGTTGAAAAGCACTGCCTACTGCAAATTGTGGCTTGAAGTTGAAAGGCACAACTTACTGCAAATGGTGACTTGGGAGCATTGGCTTGAAGTTGAAAGGCACTTCTTACTGCAAATGGTGGCTTGGGTGGGTTGGCTTGAAATTGAAAGGTACTACTTACTGCAAATGGTGGCTTGGGAGAGGCTTGAAGTTGAAATACACCACTTACTGCAAATGGTGACATGAGGTTGAAAGGCACTATTACTGCAAATGTGGCTTGGTTGCTTTGACTTGAAGTTGAAAGGCACTGCTTACTGCAAATGGTGGCTTGGGTGGTTTGGCATGCAGTTGAAAGGCAGTGCTTAGTGCAAATGGTGGCTTGGGTGCAATGGCTTGAGGTTGAAAGGCATTACTTACTGCAAATGGTGGCATGGGAGTTTTGGTTGGAAGTTGAAAGGCACTACTTACTGCAAATGTTGGCTTGGGTGTGGCTTGGGTGTGGCTTGAAGTTGAAAGACACTGCTTACTGCAAATTGTGGCATGACGTTGAAAGGCACTTTATACTGCAAATGGTGGCTTGGAGGCTTTGACTTGAAGTTGAAAGGCACAATTATTGCAAATGGTGGCTTGGGAGCTTTGGCTTGAAGTTGAAAGGCACTATTACTGCAAATGGTAGATTGGGTGTGGCTTGAAGTTGATAGACACCACTTACTGCAAATGGTGGCATGAAGTTGAAAGGCGCTACTTACTGCAAATGGTGGCTTGGTTGCTTTGGCTTGAAGTTGAAAGGCACTACTTCCTGCAAATCATGGCTTGGGTGTGGCTTGGGTGTGGCTTGAAGTTGAAAGGCACTGCTTACTGCAAATGGTGGCTTGGGAGCTTTGGCTTGAAGTAGAAAAGCACTACTTACTTCAAACGGTGGCTCTGTTGCTTTGGCTTGAAGTTGAAAGGCACTACTTACTGCAAATTGTGGCTGAAGTTGAAAGGCACTGCTTACTGCAAATGGTGGCTTGGGAGCATTGGCTTGAAGGTGAAAAGCACTACTTACTTCAAACGGTGGCTCTGTTGCTTTGGCTTGAAGTTGAAAGGCACTACTTACTGCAAATGGTGGCTTGGGAGCTTTGGCTTGAAGTAGAAAAGGCACTACTTACTGCAAATGGTGGCTTGGGAGCTTTGGCTTGAAGTAGAAAAGGCACTACTTACTGCAAATGGTGGCTTGGGTGCTTTGGCTTGAAGTTGAAAAGCACTACATACTGCAAATTGTGGCATGAGGTAGGCAGACACTACTTACTGCAAATGGTGGCATGGGTGCATTGGCTTGAAGTTGAAAGGCACTACTTACTGCAAATGGTGGCTTGGGTGCAATGGCTTGAAGTTGAAAGGAATTACTTACTGCAAATGGTGGCATGAAGTTGAAAGGCATTACTTATTGCAAATGGTGGCATGAAGTTGAAAGTCACTATTTACTGCAAATGGTGCTTGGGTGCTTTGGCTTGACGTTGAATGCACTACTTCCTGCAAGTGATGGCTTGGGAGTTTTGGTTGGAAGTTGAAAGGCACTACTTACTGCAAATGTTGGCTTGGGTGTGGCTTGGGTGTGGCTTGAAGTTGAAAGACACCACTTACTGCAAATGGTGGCTTGGGAGCTTTGACTTGAAGTTGAAAGGCACTATTATTGCAAATGGTGGCTTGGGAGCTTTGGCTTGAAGTTGAAAGGCACTATTACTGCACATTGTGGCTTAGTTGCTTTGGCTTGAAGTTGAAAGGCACTACTTACTGCAAATGGTAGCTTGGGTGTGGCTTGAAGTTGATAGACACCACTTACTGCAAATGGTAGCATGTAGTTGGAAGGCACGATTTACTGCAAATGGGGGCGTGGGTGCATTGGCTTGAAGTTGAAAGGCACTACATACTGCAAATTGTGGCTTGAAGTTGAAAGGCACTTCATACTGCAAATTGTGGCTTGAAGTTGAAAGGCACTACTTACTGCAAATGGTGGCTTGGGAGCTTTGGTTTAAAGTTGAAAGGCACTATTACAACAAATTGTGGCTTGGTTGCTTTGGCTTGAAGTTGAAAGGCACTACTTACTGCAAATGGTAGCGTGAATGTGGCGTGGGTGTGGCTTGAAGTTGAAAGACACCATTTACTGCAAATGGTGGCATGAAGTTGGAAGGCAATTCTTACTGCAAATGGTGGCTTGGTTGCTTTGGCATGAAGTTGAAAGGCACTACTTATTGCAAAGTGTGGCTTGTGTGTGGCTTGAAGTTGAAAGGCACTACTTACTGCAAATGGTGGCTTGGGTGCAATGGCTTGAAGTTAAAAGGCATTACTTACTGCAAATCGGGGCGTGGGTGCATTGGCTTGAAGTTGAAAGGCACTACTTACTGCAAATGGTGGCTTGGGAGCTTTGGTTTGAAGTTGAAAGGCACTACTTACTGCAAATGGTGGTTTGGGAGCTTTGGCTTGAATGTGAAAGGCACTACTTACTGCAAACGGTGGCTTGAGTGTGGCTTGAAGCTGAAAGAAACCACTTACTGCATATGGTGGCATGAAGTTGAAAGACACTACTTACTGCAAATGTGGCTTGGTTGCGTTGGCTTGAAGTTGAAACGCACTACTTACTGCACATGGTGGCTTGGGTGCAATGGCTTGAAGTTAAAAGGCATTACTTACTGCAAATCGGAGCGTGGGTGCATTGGCTTGAAGTTGAAAGGCACTACTTACTGCAAATTGTGGCTTGAAGTTGAAAGGCACTACTTACTGCAAATGGTGGCTTGGGAGCTTTGGTTTGAAGTTGAAAGGCACTACTTACTGCAAATGGTGGTTTGGGAGCTTTGGCTTGAATTTGAAAGGCACTACTTACTGCAAATGGTGGCTTGGGTGTGGCCTGAAGCTGAATGACACCACTTACTGCATATGGTGGCATGAAGTTGAAAGACACTGCTTACTGCAAATGTGGCTTGGTTGCGTTGGCTTGAAGGTGAAAGGCACTACTTACTGCAAATGGTGGCTTGGGTCCAATGGCTTGAAGTTAAAAGGCATTACTTACTGCAAATGAGGCCGTGGGTGCATTGGCTTGAAGTTGAAAGGCACTCGCTACTGCAAATTGTGGCTGAAGTTGAAAGGCACTTCTCACTGCTTGGGATCTTTGGTTTGAAGTTGAAAGGCACTTCTCACTGCAAATGGTGGCTTGGAAGCATTGGATTGAAGTTGAAAGGCACTACTTCCTGCAAATGATGGCTTGGGAGTTTTGGTTGGAAGTTGAAAGGCATTACTTACTGCAAATGGTGGCTTGGGTGCTTTGGCTTGAAGTTGAAAAGCACTACTTACTGCAAATTGTGGCATGAGGTAGACAGACACTACTTACTGCAAATGGTGGCTTGGGTGCACTGGCTTGAAGTTGAAAGGCACTATTAACTGCTAATGGTAGCATGAAGTTGAAAGGCAATATTACGGCAAATGGTGCCTTGGTTGCTCTGGCTTGAATTTGAAACGCTCTACGTACTGCAAATGGTGACTTGGATGCAATGGCTTGAAGTTAAAAGGCACTAATTACTGCAAATGATGGCTTGGGTGCTTTGGCTTGAAGTTAAAAGGCACTGCTGCAAATGCACTTCCTGTTTACACTGTATATTGATTTTAGATAAAACGCTACCACTTACGGCTGTGATTTTTGGCCATGTTACTCAGTCCCCCCCCCCCCCCCCCACCCCCCCCCCCCCCCCCCCCCCCCCCCCCCCCCCCCCCACCCCCGCTGAGCAGGTGCAGGGAATGCTTCCCATCAATTAAAAATAAAAGTGTTTTTAAATGTTGAGAATCACTCTCCTTTCAATCACTCCATGAAAGCCACGCCTTTTCCGGTGTGGGGTGGAGGGGTTGTAAAACCCTGAAGTGTGGGTGTGGCTCAGTCTCTGCATGATGTGTGTGGGAGAGGTCACGACTATGTCTGAGCTGTGAACCTACTGAACACACTGAATGTCTACTGAAGTGTGAGTTCAAGTTCAAGTTCAAGTGAGTTTATTGTCATGTGTCCCTATATAGGACAATTACATTCTTACTTTGCTTAAGCATACAGAAAATAGTAGGCATTTACTACAAAACAGATAAATGTGTCCATATACCATGATATAAATATATACACACATGAATAAATAAACTGGTAAAGTGCAAATAACAGAAAGTGGTTATTAATAATCAGAGTTTTGTCCGAGCCAAGTTTAATAGCCTGATGGTTGTGGGGAAGTAGCTATTCCTGAACCTGGTTGTTGCAGTCTTCAGGCTCCTGTACATTATACCTGAAGGTAGCTGGGAGATGAGTGTATGGCCAGGATGGTGTGGGTCTTTGATGATACTGCCAGCCTTTTTGAGGGAGCGACTGCGATAAATCCCCTCGATGGAATGAAGGTCAGAGCCGATGATGGACTGGGCAGTGTTTACTTATTTTTGTAGTCTTTTCCTATCCAGGGCGCTCAAATTACCGAACCAAGCCACGATGTAACCGGTCAGTATGCTCTCGACTGTGCACCTGTAGACGTTAGAGAGAGTCTTCCTTGACAATCCGACTCTCCGTAATCTTCTCAGGAAGTAGCGCGCTGATGAGCTTTCTTGATAATTGCGTTAGTGTTCTCGGACCAGGAAAGATCTTCAGAGATGTGCACGCCCAGGAATTTGAAGTTCTTGGCCCTTTCAACCATCGACCCGTTGATATTAATGGGGCTGTGGGTCCCCCTCCTACTCCTTCCAACGTCCACACTCAATTCCTTGGTTTTGCTGGTGTTGAGGGCCCTGTTATTGCGCTGGCACCATATGGACAGTTGCTCGATCTCTCTTCTGTATTGTGTCTCATCCCCATCAGTGATACGCCCCACAATAGTGGTGTCGTCAGCGAACTTGATGATGGAGTTCGCACTGTGGTTCGCTACGCAGTCATGGGTATAGAGTGAGTACAGCAGGGGGCTGAGCACGCAGCCTTGAGGTGCTCCCGTGCTGAGTGTTATCGAGGCTGACACATTTCCACCAATACGCACTGACTGTGGTCTTTGGATGAGGAAGTCGAGGATCCAGTTGCAGAGGGATGCGCAGAGACCCAGTTCTGCGAGTTTGGTAACCAGTTTGGAGGGGATGATTGTGTTAAATGCCGAGCTGTAATCAATGAATAACAGCCTGACATATGAATTTTTGTTGTCCAAGTGGTCCAGTGCGGAGTGGAGGGCCAGCGAGATCGCATCCACCGTTGATCTGTTGTGGCGGTACGCGAACTGCAGTGGGTCCAGGTTTTTGTCGAGGTAGGAGTTGATTTACTCCATGTTCAACCTCTCAAAGCACTTCATCACTACCGGCTTTAGTGCCACTGGTCGATAGTTATTGAGGCACGTCACCTTACTCTTCTAGGGCACGGTATAATTGATGCCCTTTTAAAGCAGGTGGGGACCTCAGACCTCAGAAGTGAGAGGTTGAACATGTCCGTAAAAACTCCCGCCAGTTGGGCCGCACAGGTTTTTAGTACATGACCGGGTATACGGTCAGGACCAGGTGCTTTTCGGGGGTGCACCCCTCTGAAGGGTTTCCTGACATCGGCCTCTGTGACTGAGACTGAAATGCCATCACAGGGAATGGGGGATCGGGAAGGCACAACAGTATTCTCCCTGTCAAAGCGTACGTAAAACGCATTGAGCTCGTCAGGGAGTGATGTTACACCGACATTCGAGCTGCCTCCTAGTTTTGCCTTGTAGGAGGTGAATGCATCAGGCCCTGCCACAGCTGCCGAACATCTGTCTCGTCCTCCAGTTTGGAGCAGAAGTCCCTTTTGGCCTTTTTGATGGCCTTACCAAGGTCGTATCTGGTCTTCATGTAGGCCACTGTATCATTGGAGTGAATGCCCTGTATCTGGACTTCAGGAGAGTGCGGATCTCAAAGTTCATCCAAGGTTTCTGATTGGGAAACACTCGGAAGGTTTTTGTAGGGATGCAGTCCTCCACACATTTCTTTATGAAGTCTGTAACGACTGTGGCATATTCGTTCAAGTCCGTTGCCGAGTCCTTGAACATTGCCCAGTCTACAGACTCCAAACAGTCCTGGAGTTGTTCTTCTGCCCCCCCCCCCCCCCCCCCCCCCCCCCGCCCCCCCCCCCCCCCCCCCGACCAGCTCTGTACTGTCCTCACTTCTGGGGGTGCGCTCTTCAATTGCTGCCTGTAGGCAGGAAGAAGCAGCACCGCGGTATGGTCGGACTTACCGAAGTGAGGGCGAGGGATAGAACGATAGGCATTCTTGATGGTGGTGTAGCAGTGGTCGAGGGTATAAGGTCCTCTGGTGCATCAGGAGGCGTGTTGGTGGAAGTTGGGGAGTGATTTCCTCAGGTTCGCCTTATTGAAGTCCCCAGCAATGGTGGTAAATGCCTCGGGGTAAGACGTCTGGTGTTTGTTGACCACGGCGTGCAGCTCCTCCAGTGCCAGACGGACGTCTGCCTGGGGTGGGATGTAGACCGCGGTCAGGATAACGGAGGTGAATTCTCTCGGGAGGTAGAAGGGACGGCACTTCACCGCCAGATGTTCGAGGTGTGGAGAGCAGGAGTTGGACAGGACTGCCACGTCTGAACACCACGCAAAGTTGACCATGAGGCAGACGCCCCCTCCACTCCCTTTCCCAGATGCCAGGGTACGGTCCATGCGGTGGATGGAGAACCCTTCAGGCTGGACCGCTGAGTATGGGTTTGGTGTTGTGTGTGGTTTTATGGTGGTTTCACCCTGCTGAAAGTGTTATGAAACTGCACTTGAATTCGGTGGCCTTTCACCATGCTTGAAGTGTTTGGAAACTGCACTTGAATTCGGTGGCCTTGCACTCTGCTTGAAGTGATTGGAAACTGCACTTGAATTCGGTGGCCTAGCACTCTGCTTGAAGTGGTTGGAAACTGCACTTGAATTCGGTGGCCTTGCACCCTGCTTGAAATGGTAGGAACATGGATTTGAATGTTGTGGCCTTGCACCCTGCTTGAAAAGGAATTTCAGGGAATAGTCATGAGTCAACTGCCAGCCCACCAGCCGTGAGTGAGCTGCCAGCAGATCAGGCTTGAGGTAACTGAGCTGCCACCCCAAGTACCCATACCAGCACTGCAGAAAGCCCCCATATTGGCCACCAACATTGGAATTGGTGGAGAGGAGGAATATTGCATCGGGGGACCAGCCCTCCGTGTGAACATAGGACCCAACGGGTCCCACGTAGTCTAGTATATTACTAAATCTCTGATCTTGACCGCTTTTGGCCGACTGTGCTACGATTTCCGAGAGAACGCCGTCACCGACGGCAGTCATTTTTGGCCACGTCGCTCAGAGCCCCCCTTCGCCGTATGAGTCCGGAGGATTTTTTCCGTCGATGAAAAATCAGAGAGATATTAATGTTTTTACAAAATTCGCAATTCTCTCTGCTGCCCCCGCTGGCGGAAGGGGGAGAGACTAGGAAGTGTCGTGACTCACTCAGTCTCTGCCAGACCCAGGAAGCGAGAGGGTTACGGCTCTCTGAGCTGCGAATAACACTGAAGTCACCTCTACTCCACGGAGAGTCCCCTCGATGTGGCTGTAAAGTGGCTGCAGCCATTTTTAAAAAGTTTGTGTTCACAAAATGCATTTAGGTCGTCGGGTGTCTGCAAGTCCAATTGTTTGCCTCGCCTTTTTTTTAACAAGTTTGTGTTCACAAAATGAATTTTGGTTGTCGGGTGTCTGCAGCCCAATTGTTTGCCTCGCCTTTTTTTTGACAAGTTTGTGTTCACAAAATGAACTTTGGTTCTCGGGCGGCTGCGGCCCAATTAGCCCAATTGTTTGCCTCGCCTTTTTTTAAAAACAAGTTTGTGTTCACTAAATTAATTTTGATTGTCGGGTGGCTGCAGCCCAATTGTTTGCCTCGCCTTTTTTTTAACAAATTTGTGTTCACAAATTGAATGTTGGTTGTCGGGTGGCTGCAGCCCAATTGTTCGCCTCGCCTTTTTTTTTTAACAAGTTTGTGTTCACAAAATGAATTTTGGTTGTCGGATGTCTGCAGCCCTATTGTTTGCCTCGCCTTTTTTTTTAAGTTTGTGTTCACTAAATTAATTTTACTTGTCGAGTGGCTGCAGCCCAATTGTTTGCCTTGGCTTTTAAAATCATTGCAACAGTTGAATGCCAGCCCAAGCATCCATACGGCGGACAATGCCTACACTAGCCCTCTGGAAACCAGTATCTTCGGCTCGCAACACCCATACTAGCGCAAGAGACGGCCACCCAACTGGAATTAGTGGAGAGGTCGAATATTGCGTTGGTGACCAGCCCTCCCGTGTGATGCTGGGACCCGACCGGCCCCACTTAGTCTAGTCTACACACACACACACACACACACACACACACACACACACACACACACACACACACACACACAAGCACACACACACACACACACACACACACACACACACACACACACACACACACACACACACACACACACACACACACGCACACACGCACACGCACACACACACACACACGCACACACACACATACGCCATTTAGATAGTACACACGTCATTTAGATAGTAATCTGCCTTCCTGTTTTTTGATAACTTCACATTTATCCGCATTAAACTGTTACCGTCTGCCCTCTACTCATTCTCAACCACTTCACCTCCCAGTACTTTTCCACCGGTCCCTCCTTCTCCTCACCTGCCTGACTGCCACTCCCCTCTCATCAGCCCAACTCTCCTCACCTGTTGCACTCAGTTGCCTCTGATCACCAATTAACCCGGTATATAGACTCTCCTCACCGTGTCACAAAGTGCCAAATTGTTCTCAGCATTCATGCAAGACTCTCCAGCGATTTCCCGACTGCCTACACGGATTCGAACCTGCCTGCCCCTGACCATTCCGTCCTGTCGTCTTCCCGGATATCACCTCAGCCTTCTGTCCCCGACCACGGCCTTCGTCCCGTACTTCCTGGTTTCGGTCTGCCTCTCTCCTGGGCTGTTTGGTGTATCCCTGCAACGGCTCCTCGACTACGTGCCTGGCTTCGACTCTCCTTTCGTCGGTCCCTCGATGGTTTGTTTGCATCGTGTGTTGGATCTCCTGGTTACCGGATCTTCGGCTACCCCGACAACGTCTCCTACCTGCCCCTCTTCGGAACCCTCGCTCAACCCTGAGCCTCTGTGTGAGTACGGTGTACCCATGCCTGTGTTAATACTCTGTGTTACATATCGTAATAAAGTTCATTACCAACTATGCCTGACTGATTCTGTGCTGCTATTGGGTCCAAGCTATACCCGTTACAGTACAATCTGGCCAACAATGGACTCGGCGCACACAGCGTCTCCGTCAAACCGCTTCGAGAGGATCGAGCACACGTTCCTGCAGCTCGAAGCTATGCTCAATGCCTCCAACTCCGAGGTTCGACAGGCTGTGTCAGACCATGAGCAAGCATTAGTTGCACTAGCCATGCAGGTCCAACAGCTGACGACCACCCTCGCCCAGGATACACCCCATACTTCGCCTCCGGCTCAGACAGCACCAGCTCCCGGTCCGCCAGGACCATCACCTGAGCCCCGGGTGGGAACCCCGGAGCGCTACGCTGGAGACCCGGAGTGCTGCAACCCATTCATCACGAACTGTTCCATTCTCTTCGCCCTACAGCCCTACACCTTCGCCCAGGAAGCGGCGAGAGTGGCGTTTACCATTAATCACCTGACTGGCAGAGCTCGGCTGTGGGGAACGGCTGAATGGGAGCGACGCACGCGGGCTTGCTCCTCTTTCCAGGCCTTCGCCGCGGAGCTTCGCAAGGTGTTCGGTGAGGTTTCGATGGGTCCGGACGCTGCGGGAAGTCTGCTGAGGTTGAGCCAGGGGAACCAGAGCGTCGCTGACTTCGCCATCGACTTTCGCACCAGGGCCCGTCAGAGTGATTGGAACGCCCCGGCCCAGTGTGACGCTTTCTTGCTGGGCTTGAATGACTATATCAAGGATGAGTTGGTGTCCCACGACCTTCCTTCTTCTCTGGATGGGCTTATCAACCAACGACCCTTCTGGACCGACGCATCCTGGCGAGACGTCGGGAGAGGCGACAGGGACAGGCGGACCGCCAGCTATCCACCCAAGCTCGTTTTCCTCCGGAGACTGGACTACCCTCGTCGGGGCAAGCGTCGAGGCAACCCAAATCCATGCAGGTGGGTCGCACCAGTCTCACCCCTGAGGAACGGGAACGTCGGCGTCGGGGGAACCTCTGTCTCTACTGTGGCCTGGCGGGTCATTAAACTCCAAGTGTCCTGTAAAAGGCCAGACGCACCAGTAGCGGAGGAATTACTGGTGAGTCGAACCTCTGAACTTCCTCTGCCCGACGACCTCTTTGTCATGCCCGTCTGCTGTTGTCTGATGGTTCTCACACCCTCGACACCTTCATAGACTCTGGTTGTGACATTAATCTTATGGACAAGGAACTAGCCCGCCAGCTAGGCATCAGTTGTGTTCCCCTGCCTGAACCTGTTCCCGCCAACATCCTCGACGGCCATCTCCTGGGGACTGTTTCTCACCAGACGGTCCCAGTGCGCATGCTCCTGTCTGGTAATCACCATGAGATCATCCAGCTCCACATCCTGTAGTCTCCCCGTCTTCCACTCATCCTGGGTTACCCCTGGCTTCTGCGACACAACCCCAACATCGACTGGAGGACGGGGTCATCTTGGGTTGGAGCCCTTCCTGCCACCAAGTGTGCCTGAAGCAAGCCTCAGCTCCTCAACCGGCCACCTGCTCCAGTGCTGCTCCAGATCAGACGGGGGTCCCAGCCGAGTACCATGACTTTGGGGAGGTTTTTAGCAAGTCTAGGGCCACCTGCCTTCCTCCTCATCGGCCCTATGACTGCGCCATAGACCTCCTGCCTGGTTCCGCTCCTCCTAGGGGTCGCCTTTACTCCCTGTCCGCCCCTGAGAGAGGCACCATGGAGAACTATATCAACGACTCCTTGGCTGCTGTTCTCATCCGTCCCTCATCGTCTCCTGCTGGGGCTGGGTTCTTCTTCGTGGAGAAGAAGGACAAATCTCTGCGTCCCTGCATAGATTACCGGGGGCTCAACGTTATCACGGTGAAGAATCGCTACCCTCTCCAACTCATCTCCTCCACTTTCGAGCTCCTGGAGGGGGCCACCATCTTTTCGAAGTTGGATCTACGCAACGCCTACCACTTGGTCCGCATCAAAGAGGGAGATGAGTGGAAGACCGCCTTCAACACTCCCACGGGACATTATGAATACCTGATGATGCCCTTTGGCCTCACCAACGTCCCGGCCGTCTTCCAGGCTTTGGTCAATGACGTTCTCAGAGACATGTTGAACAAGTACGTGTTCGTCTATCTTGAATACATCCTCGTCTATTCACGGACAAAGGAG
Organism: Amblyraja radiata; assembly: GCF_010909765.2. Taxonomy (NCBI): domain Eukaryota; kingdom Metazoa; phylum Chordata; class Chondrichthyes; order Rajiformes; family Rajidae; genus Amblyraja; species Amblyraja radiata. The sequence goes on along the minus strand of NC_046000.1, from coordinate 4,586,593 downwards.
GAACACGTACACCACGTCAAGGTAGTTCTACATCGGCTCCTGGAGAACTCGCTCTTCGTTAAAGCTGAGAAGTGCGAGTTTCACTCCCCGTCAGTCTCCTTCCAAGGATACATCGTTGGCCAAGGAAACATCAAGATGGACCCCGCCAAGGTCTCTGCTGTCACCACCTGGCCTGTTCCTGACTCCCGCAAGCAGCTCCAAAGGTTCCTGGGGTTCGCAAATTTTTACCGACGGTTCATCCGTGGCTACAGTACTGTGGCCGCACCCCTCACGGCACTCACCTCCACCAATGTTCCGTTCCGGTGGTCTGCCGCGGCCGACCAAGCTTTTCCGACACTCAAGACACGGTTTACATCGGCCCCCTAGTTCCGGACTCAGAGAGACATTTCGTGGTGGAGGTGGACGCTTCCGACGTGGGGGTGGGAGCTGTTCTGTCCCAGCGTGCTGCCGGGGACCAGAAGCTCCATCCATGCGCCTTCTTCTCCCGGCGCCTGACCCCTGCTGAGAGGAATTATGACATTGGCAACCGAGAACTGTTGGCGGTTAAGTTGGCGTTGGAGGAATGGCGTCACTGTCTGGAGGGAACCGAGCAGCCTTTCTTGGTTTGGACTGACCACAAGAACCTTGAATACCTCCAGTCAGCCAAGAGGCTCAACTCTCGTCAGGCCCGCTGGTGTCTCTTCCTCACCCGCTTCAACTTCTCCCACTCCTACCGACCTGGGTCCCGCAACGTGAAGCCCGATGCCCTCCCTCGACAGTTCTTGGCGAAGGAGGAGCCTGCCTCTGGCCCCAAGACCATCCTCCCGTCCTCGCACCGGGTTGCCTCCCTCACCTGGGAAGTGCAGATGAAGGTCAAGGCGGCCTTGGAGTACCAGCCGGGACCCAGCGCATGCCCTCCTGATCGCCTGTTTGTGGTTTCTGCCCTGCGGTCCGACGTCCTTCAGTGGGCCCACAGCTATCGACTCACCTGTCATCCCGGCATTCAGCGGACCAAGGAGATGGTGCTACGGAGGTTCTGGTGGGCATCGCTGTAGGAGGACACTCGGGAGTTTGGCAACGCTTGTCCCGTTTGCAACCAGCACAAGGTCTCACACCAAGCTCCTACGGGGCATCTGCTTCCACTGCCTGTACCCCATCGACCATCGTCCCACATCTCCCTGGACTTCGTTACCGGCCTGCTCCCATCCAGTGGTCACACCACCATCCTGACCTTCTGGATTTCAAAGGGACCGATGAACTTGGGTGCGAACTTCTTGGACTCCACACTCAAGGGAAGGTCCCGGGTCGACAGCCACACCTTCTTCCTGACGATAGATTTAGCAAGATGGCTCACTTCGTGCCCCTGCCCAAGCTTCCGTCTGCCAAGGAAACTGCCGAGCTCATGTTCCTCCACGTCTTCACGCTCCATGGTCTCCCCGTCGATGTGGTCTCCGACCGGGGACACCAGTTTGCCTCTGTGTTCTGGAGGGAGTTCTGCATGCTTGTGGGGGCCACCGTGAATCTGACGTCCGGATTTCATCCCCAGTCCAACGGCCAAACTGAAAAGAAGAATCAGGAGATGGAGACGGCGCTGCGGTGGACATTGTCCAAGCATCCCTCTTCGTGGTCCCAGCAGTTGTTGTGGGTGGAGTACGCCCACAACACCCTGACAAACTCGGCCACTGGGCTCTCCCCTTTCCAGTGTACCTACGGGTTCCAGCCTCCACTGTTCCCGGCGCTGGAGAAAGATGTTTCCTGCCCGTCCGTCCAGGCCTTCATTCGTCGCTGGGCGTGGGCGGCTCTTCTCCGCTCCGTGGACCGTTACGCCACGGCTGCCAACCGTCACCGCACCCAGGCCCCACCTACCTCTCAGGCAAGAAGGTGTGGCTGTCGACCCGGGACCTTCCCTTGAGTGTGGAGTCCAAGAAGTTCGCACCCAAGTTCATCGGTCCCTTTGAAATCCAGAAGGTCATCAACCCAGCGGCTGTGAGGCTCAAGTTGCCTCGTTCCATGCGGGTCCATCCTACGTTCCACGTGTCCAGAGTAAAGCCAGTCCGGGAGAGCTCCCTGGTTCCCGCAGTCCCTCCTCCTCCACCTTCTCGTCTCATCGACGTAGGCCCCGCCTTTACGGTGCACCGCCTCCTGCGCTCCCGCCGTCGCGGGAGGGGTCTCCAATACCTGGTCGATTGGGACGGTTACGGTCCAGAGGAAAGGTCCTGGGTTCCTGCTCGACACATCCTGGACGCCTCCATCATCAGGGAGTTTCACCGGCGTCATCCCGACCAGCCGTCCAAGTCCGCCACTCCTAGAGGGGTCGCCGTCCTTGAGACTCTGTCCCCTCTTCCGTCTGAGGCGCCCAGTGACGACGAGACGGAGCTTTCCATGCTATGGAGGAGGATGCGGACATGGATGTCTCGGACGAATATTAGCCCTCCTCCGGTCCCCCTCCTCCCACACAACTCTGCGTGGGATTGGGTTTATATTTTTTTGTTTTGGGACGTCAGGAGCCGTCCCTTCAGGGGGGGAGGAGTTCTGTCACAGTCTGCCCTCTCCTCATTCTCATCCACTTCACCTCCCAGTACTTTTCAACCGGTCCCTCCTTCTCCTCACCTGCCTGCCTGCCACTCCCCTCTCATCAGCCCAACTCTCCTCACCTGTTGCACTCAGTTGTCTCTTATCACCAATTAACCCGATATATAGACTCTCCTCACCATTTCGCACAGTGCCAGATTGTTCTTAGCATTCATGCAAGACTCTCCAGCGATTTCCCAAATGCCTACACGGATTCAAACCTGCCTGCCCCTGACCATTCCGTCCTGTCTTCTTCCCGGATATCACCTCAGCCTTCTGTCCCCGACCACGGCCTTCGTCCCGTACCTCCTGGTTTCACTCTGCCTCTCTCCTGGGCTGTTTGATGTATCCCTGCAACGGCTCATCAACTTCCTGCCTGGCTTCGACTCTCCTTTCGTCGGTCCCTCGCTGGTTTGTTTGCATCGTGTGTTGGATCTCCTGGTTACCGGACCTTCGGCTACCCCGACTACGTCTCCTGCCTGCCCCTCTTCGGAACCCTCGCTCAATCCTGAGCCTCTGTGTGAGTACGGTGTACCCATTCCTACATAGAAACATAGAAACATAGAAATTAGGTGCAGGTGTAGGCCATTCGGCCCTTCGAGCATGCACCGCCATTCAATATGATCATGGCTGATCATCCAACTCAGTATCCCGTACCTGCCTTCTCTCCATACCCTCTGATCCCCTAAGCCACAAGGGCCACATCTAACTCCCACTTAAATATAGCCAATGAACCGGCCTCGACTACCCTCTGTGGCAGGGAGTACCAGAGATTCACCACTCTCTGTGTGAAAAAAGTTCTTCTCATCTCGGTTTTAAAGGATTTCCCCCTTATCCTTAAGCTGTGACCCCTTGTCCTGGACTTCCCCAACATCGGCAGCCAGCTTCCTGCATCTAGCCTGTCCAACCCCTTAAGAATTGTGTAAGTTTCTATAAGATCCCCTCTCAATCTCCTAAATTCTAGAGAGTATAAACCAAGTCTATCCAGTCTTTCTTCATAAGACAGTCCTGACATCCCAGGAATCAGTCTGGTGAACCTTCTCTGCACTCCCTCTATGGCAATAATGTCCTTCCTCAGATTTGGAGACCAAAACTGTACGCAATACTCCAGGTGTGGTCTCACCAAGACCCTGTACAGCTGCAGTAGAACCTCCCTGCTCCTATACTCAAATCCTTTTGCTATGAAAGCTAACATACCATTCGCTTTCTTCACTGCCTGCTGCACCTGCATGCCCACTTTCAATGGCTGGTGTACCATGACACCCAGGTCTCGCTGCATTTCCCCTTTTCCTAGTCGTTATTACTCTGTGTTACAGTATCGTAATACAGTTCATTACCAACTATACCTGCCTGATTCTGTGCTGCTATTGGGTCCAAGCCATATCCGTTACATAAACTTCATCTGCCATGCATCTGCCCACTCCCCAAACCTGTCAATGTCACCCTGCATTCTCATAGCAACCTCCGCACAGCTCACACTGCAGCCCAGTTTCTTGTCATCTGCAAATTTGCGAATGTTACTTTGAATCCCTTCATCCAAATCATTGAGGTATATTGTAAATAGCTGCGGTCCCAGCACTGCGCCTTGTGGTACCCCACTAGTCACTGCCTCCCATTGTGAATGGGTCCCGTTAATCCCTACTCTTCGTTTACTGTCGGCCAACCACTTCTCTATCCATGTCAGCACTCTATCCCAATACCATGCGCGCTAATTTTGCCCACTGATCTCCTATTTGGGACCTTATCAAATGCTTTCTGAAATTCCAGGAACACTACATCCACTTGTCTATTTTCCTAGTTACATCTCCAAAAAATTCCAGAAGATTAGTCAAGCATGACTTCCCCTTCGTAAATCCATGCTGACTCGGACCGATCCTGTTACTGCTATCCTAATGTGCGGCTATCTCATATTTTATAATTGACTACAGCATCATCCCCTCCACCGATGTCAGGCTAACTGGTCTATAATTCCCCGTTTTCTCTCTCCCGCCTTTCATAAAAAGTGGGATAACATTAACTACCCTCCATTCCACAGGAACTGATTCTGATTATTTGGGGGGGGGGGGGTTTACAATACAATACAATACAGTTTATATGTCACAATGCACAAAAAGTGCAAGTGAAATGAATATAGAACATTGGAATGCACCAATGCATCCACGATTTCTAGAGCCACTTCATTAAGAACCCTGGGATGCAGACCATCAGGCCCTGGGGATTTATCAGACCCGTCCCATCAGTCTCTCCAACACCAATTCCTGCCTAATGAGGGTTTCCTTCAGATCCTCCGTCACCCCAGATCATCTGGCCCCTACAATATCAGGAAGATTGTTTGTGACCTCCTTAGTGAAGACAGATCCAAAGTACCTGTTCAACTCATCTGCCATTTCCTTGTTCCACATAATAAATTCACCTTTTCTCTCTTCAAGGGTCCAAGTTTGGTCATAACTATGTTTTTCCTCTTCTCATACCTAAAGAAGCTTTTACTATCCTGCTTTATATTCTTGGCGAGCTTACCTTCGTACCTCATCTTCTCGCCCCGTATTGACTTATTGGTTATCTGCTGTTGTTCTTTAAACATTACACAATTATCTTGAATCCAACTCACATTTGCTCCGTTACACTTATTCGCTTTAATTTTTATACAGTCCCTGACGTCCCTTGTCAGCCATGGGCGTCCCTTTCTCCCCTTGGAATATTTCTCCATCCCAGGAATGAACTGATCCTGCACCTTCTGTATTATACCTAGAAAGGTAACTTTGAGGGTATGAGACGTGAGTTGGCCAAGATTGACTGGCAATTAATTCTAAAAGGGTTGACGGTGGATATGCAATGGAAGACATTTAAAGACTGCATGGATGAACTACAAAAATTGTTCATCCCAGTTTGGCAAAAGAATAAATCAGGGAAGGTAGTGCATCCGTGGATAACAAGGGAAATCAAGGATAGTATCAAAGCGAAGGATGATGCGTACAAATTAGCCAGAAAAAGCAGCATGCCGGAGGATTGGGAGAAATTCAGAGACCAGCAGAGGAGGACAAAGGGCTTAATTAGGAAAGGAAAAATAGATTATGAAAGAAAACTGGCAGGGAACATAAAAACTGACTGCAAAAGTTTTTATAGATATGTGAAAAGAAAGAGATTAGTTAAAACAAATGTAGGTCCCTTGCAGTCAGAAACGGGTGAGTTGATCATGGGGAACAAGGATATGGCGGACCAATTAAATAACTACTTTGGTTCCGTCTTCACTAAGGAAGACATAAATAATCTGCCGGAAATAGCAGGGGACCGCGGGTCAAAGGAGTTGGAGGAATTGAGTGAAATCCAGGTTAGCCGGGAAGTGGTGTTGGGTAAATTAAATGGATTTAAGGCCGATAAATCCCCAGGGCCAGATAGGCTGCATCCCAGAGTACTTAAGGAAGTAGCTCCAGAAATAGTGGATGCATTAGTAATAATCTTTCAAAACTCTTTAGATTCTGGAGTAGTTCCTGAGGATTGGCGGGTAGCAAACGTAACCCCACTTTTTAAGAAGGGAGGGAGAGAGAAAACGGGGAATTACAGACCAGTTAGTCTAACATCGGTAGTGGGGAAACTGCTAGAGTCAGTTATTAAAGATGGGATAGCAGCACATTTGGAAAGTGGTGAAATCATTGGACAAAGTGAGCATGGATTTACAAAAGGTAAATCATGTCTGACGAATCTTATAGAATTTTTCGAGGATGTAACTAGTAGCGTGGATAGGGGAGAACCAGTGGATGTGGTGTATCTGGACTTCCAGAAGGCTTTCGACAAGGTCCCAAATAAGAGATTAGTTTACAAACTTAAAGCACACGGCATTGGGGGTTCAGTATTGATGTGGATAGAGAACTGGCTGGCAAACAGGAAGCAAAGAGTAGGAGTAAACGGGTCCTTTTCACAATGGCAGGCAGTGACTAGTGGGGTACCGCAAGGCTCAGTGCTGGGACCCCAGCTATTTACAATATATATTAATGATCTGGATGAGGGAATTGAATGCAATATCTCCAAGTTTGCGGATGACACTAAGCTGGGGGGCAGTGTTAGCTGTGAGGAGGATGCTAGGAGACTGCAAGGTGACTTGGATAGGCTGGGTGAGTGGGCAAATGTTTGGCAGATGCAGTATAATGTGGATAAATGTGAGGTTATCCATTTTGGTGGCAAAAACAGGAAAGCAGACTATTATCTAAATGGTGGCCGACTAGGAAAAGGGGAGATGCAGCGAGACCTGGGTGTCATGGTACACCAGTCATTGAAAGTGGGCATGCAGGTGCAGCAGGCAGTGAAGAAAGCGAATGGTATGTTAGCTTTCATAGCAAAAGGATTTGAGTATAGGAGCAGGGAGGTTCTACTGCAGTTGTACAGGGGCTTGGTGAGACCACACCTGGAGTATTGCGTACAGTTTTGGTCTCCAAATCTGAGGAAGGACATTATTGCCATAGAGGGAGTGCAGAGAAGGTTCACCAGACTGATTCCTGGGATGTCAGGACTGTCTTATGAAGAAAGACTGGATAGACTTGGTTTATACTCTCTAGAATTTAGGAGATTGAGAGGGGATCTTATAGAAACTTACAAAATTCTTAAGGGGTTGGACAGGCTAGATGCAGGAAGATTGCTCCCGATGTTGGGGAAGTCCAGGACAAGGGGTCACAGCTTAAGGATAAGGGGGAAATCCTTTAAAACCGAGATGAGAAGAACTTTTTTCACACAGAGAGTGGTGAATCTCTGGAACTCCCTGCCACAGAGGGTAGTCGAGGCCAGTTCATTGGCTATATTTAAGAGGGAGTTAGATGTGGTCCTTGTGGCTAAGGGGATCAGAGGGTATGGAGAGAAGGCAGGTACGGGATACTGAGTTGGATGATCAGCCATGATCATATTGAATGGCGGTGCAGGCTCGAAGGGCCGAATGGCCTACTCTTGCACCTAATTTCTATGTTTTTTTCTATGTTTCTAAACGCCTGCCATTTTATTTGTTCCACTGTCATCCCTCCTAGTGTATCTTTCCAGTCAACTTTGGCCAGCGCCTCCCTCATGGCCACATAGTCCCCTTTATTTAACTGCAACTTTGACATCTCCTATCTACTCTTCTCCCCCTCCAATTGTAGATTAAACCTGACCATGTTATGGTCACTGCCTCCTAATGGCTCATTAACCTCGGGGTCCTTTTATCAAATCCGGTTTATTACAAAACAGTAAATCCAGAATTGCCTTCTCCCAGATAGGCTCCAATATGAGCTGTTCAAAGAATCCATCACGAAGGAACTCTACAAACTCCCTTTATTGGGGTCCAGTACCAACCTGATTTTCCCAGCATGTTGAAATCGCCCATACCAACCACAGTATAACTTTTGCTACATGCCCATTTTAACTCCTGATTCAACTTGCGCCCTATGTCCAGGCTACTGTTTGGGGGCCTGTAGATTAGTCCCATTAGGATATTTTTACCCTTACAATTCCTTAGTTCTATCCATACTGACTACACTCTTCTGTTTCATTGTCACCCCTTGCAAGGGACTGAATTTCATTCCACACCACGGGGAACTCCATCACCTCTGCCCACCTGTCTGTCTTTTCGATAGGAGGTATACCCTTGAATATTCAGTTCCGAGCCCTGGCCCTCTTGCAGACATGTATCCGTAATTCCCACAACATCATACTTGCCAGTTTCCAACTGAGTTACAAGCTCGTCCACTTTATTCGTCATACTTCGCGCATTCATGTACAGTACTTTGACCTCCATATTCACTCCCCCCCCCCCTCGCAATTGGCCCTGGCCTTACTCTGTTGTCGATTCAGTAGCTTTCCTTCCCATTAATTTCCTTCCATTAACAAGTGTCTCCCTAGCAAACCTGTTTGCCAGAATTTTGGTACCCCTCCAATACAATACAATACAATACAATTCAATGTATTGTCATTTGGACCCCTTGAGGTCCAAACGAAATGCCGGTTCTGCAGCCATACATTACAAACAAATAGACCCAAGACACAACATAATTTACATAAACATCCATCACATTGCTGTGATGGAAGGCCAAAAATTTTTTTCTCTCCACTGCACTCTCCCCCCCCCCCCCCCCCCCCCCCCGATGTCAGAGTCAAAGTCAAAGCCCCCGGCGGGCGATGGCGAATTGTCCCGTGGCCATTAAAGCCACGCCGGGTGATGCAAGGTCGCACACCGGTTCTTGATGTTAGAGCCCCCGGCGCGCGCTCGCAGTCCCGCGACCATTCCAAGCCGCGCGGGGCGATGGTGTAAGGCTCCGCTCCAGGAGCTCTTCAACCCCGCAACTCGGGCGGGAGAAGTCGCCGTTGCGGAAGCCCTGAAAAGCGGTCTCCCTCCAGGGACCCGCGGGCTCCCGGTGTCACTGTCCGCCAAACCCGCAGTTGCAGCCACCGAATCTCCGGGGGTCGGGCCGCAGCAGCATCCACCACAGCTCCACCCGCTCTGGACTCGGCCAGCTCCGCGACGGTGAGGTGAGCAGTCGGCACCACAGCTCCCGGTCTTCCTCTTGGAGGCCGCTCCTCGTTGCAGCCCCAACGACAACGGAGACCCGACAAAGAAAAGGTCGGGTCTCCCGTGCAGGGAGAGATTTAAGATTCCAGTTAAGGTATTACCCGGCACTTTTATACAGGTTCCCCTTACCCCAGAAGAGTTCCAAGTGGTCTATAAATCTAAATCCTTGCTCGCTGCACAAGCCCCACAGCCACACATTCATAGAAACATAGAAGCATAGAAAGTAGGTGCAGCAGTAAGCCATTCGCCCCTTCGAGCCTGCACCGCCATTCAATATGATCATGGCTGATCATCCAACTCAGTATCCTCTACCTGCCTTCTCTCCATATCCCCTGATCCCTTTAGCCACAAGGGCCACATCTAACTCCCTCTTAAATATAGCCAATGAACTGGCCTCAACTACCTTCTGTGGCAGAAATATCCACTATCTCCCAGCTCCTGTCCTCACTGTCCTCACTGATGTACAAGGACCCCCAGATCCCGTTGTACTCCCCCTTTTCCCAACTTGACGCCATTTCGATAGTAATCTGCCTTCCTGTTTTTGCTACCAAAGTGGTACTGGAAGCAAGGCAGAGATAACCACCCTAGAAGTCCGGCATTTCAATCTTCTGTTGCTCTATCACTTTGGTAGAAAATTAAACTTTCGCTGGCTGGTGTAACCATCAATAACCGCGTAAGAGATAGGATACATGTGATCTTCAGGAGCAGTTTTGATCAGAGTTTTTCATTTTCTCTTCCTTATTAACCAGCCTTCTATCATATAACATTTACAGCTGAGAACACCACTCAGGCATCGTGCCCATACCATGCCCATACCTAGCCTTCTCACATCTTCAAGGGCCTGATCCACATTCCTGCTATTTAAAGCTCCCCAAGGAGGCACACCTTCTTTTTTTTAAGTATGATAAGGAAGAAGAAATATACGAAAAAGAAAGAAGAAAACGCCCTGAACTAACTAAGCAGTGAACAACGCGGAGATATGTCCCACTACCCTTCCCTACGCCCGCTCACGCGACCCAAGCGTCGGTTTTCAATTTGTGTTCGACCATTCTGTTGTTGAATAAATTCAATGCAAGGAGACCATATTTTGGAAAAATTGTCTGATTTGTCAGATAAAACAAGCCATATTTTATCTAAATGTGGTGTGTCGGTCATTTATATGATCCACATCTTCACTGTGGGGACTGTTATCTATTTCCAGATTTAAGTATACGTTTTTTCACAGTTATTAAACCAGTCAAGGAAACGTTTTTGGCTTATCGTTAACTTAGGGCAACCCTCTGACATTCCTAATATTATTAATTTTGAATCTGACTCTAATTGAATTTTGAGTGTTTTAGAAATGGTTTTGAATATTCCCATGCACAAATTTTGTATTTGTATACAGGATACAAAAGAATGGTTAGGGTAACTTCTTGGAGGTGACACTTATCACAGAAAGGGGAGACAGTTGGAACAATTTTATTCAATTTGATCTTTGAGTAGTATAACATATACAATACTTTGAATTGTATCAGGCAATGCCTGACATTTAAAGAATAGTGATGTATAGTAGGCTTTCCTCACATATATATTTTGAAATGGGTAAACCCATCTCGTCCTCACATGATCTCCTATACATCTCAGAAGGTGGGGTATCAATATATAAGAGGGTGTTATAAATGTAAAATATCAACTTACTTGTATCGGCATGTCTATTCAAACAATCGTCAAATATCTCTCCCATATCAACTCCTGTTTGTCAGCTATAAAAACCTGGATGCAACATAATTTCCTCAAACTCAACAGCGATAAGACAGAATTTCTCCTCATAGGCTCCAAAGCCACACTCAGCAAAATCAATAACCCCACTCTCACCATCGACGGCACCACTGTCTCCCCATCTCCCCAGGCCCGCAACCTTGGCGTGATCTTTGATTCCACCCTCTCCCTTGAGCCTCACATCCGCCATGTCATTAAAACCTCCTTCTTTCATCTCCGCAACATCGCCAAACTCAGACCCTCTCTCACACCGCCTGCTGCTGAAAGACTCATCCATGCCTTCATCTCCTCCCGACTGGACTATTGCAACTCACTTCTCCTTGGCATCAGCTCCACCTACATCAACCGACTCCAACTGGTCCAGAACGCAGCCGCCCGACTCATCACCCACACCAAATCCTGGCATCACATCACTCCAGTCCTCAAAAAACTTCACTGGCTTCCCATCTCCCACCGGATCACCTACAAAATCCTGGTCCTCACCTACAAAGCCCTCCACCATCTGGCCCCCACATATCTCATTGACCTCCTCTCCCCCTACCAACCCTCACGGTCCCTCAGATCCACATCAGCCGGTCTCCTCTCCATCCACAAGTCCAACCTCCGCAGTTTTGGGGACAGAGCCTTCTCCAGGGCAGCTCCCAGGCTCTGGAACTCCCTCCCCCAACTGATCCGCAATTCCGTGTCCCTCCCCATCTTCCAGTCCCGCCTCAAGACCCATCTCTTCACCTCTGCCTATCCTTAGCCCCACGTCCCCGTCCCTTTTCATCTGTGCATTAATTGCCTCATGCTGTGTTTTGTATTGAATTCTATCTTTACTTTGTGTACTAGTCATGTCTCTACTATTTATTTCATTCCCCTTACATGTTTTTCCTATACATGCTCAATTTTTGTAAGGTGTCCTTGAGACTCTTGAAAGGCGCCCATAAATAAAATGTATTATTATTATTAAATAAATCTGGACCCATAAGGGGACACTCTTGTGTGTATTTTTTCACATCATCTCGGATTTGAATTTATCTAAAAAATATTTGGCGTTCAAGTGATATTTCTCCTGTAGTTATTGAAAGAAAAGAGAGTCCCTTACTTATAGAGTTCTCCCACAGTGTTAATTCCCAGGTGCCTCCATGGAAGAAACGCCATATCTAAAGTAGACAGATTAAACAAGGGATTGTTTGCAATAGGAAGAAGGAGAGACATGTTTCTCAATTTAAGAATGAATTTCAACTGTTTCCAGATACGGTTAGTACTATTTATTATCGGATTTTGCTCATACGTTGACTCATTCAGGTGTGTTGGAGATAGGAGGATCGAGCCTATACTAAAAGGCAAACAACCATCCCTCTCCATTTTTAACCAATATACATGTTGACATGTATCGTCCGACCAGAAGGTTATATTTGTAATGTTAATTCCCCATTAGTAAAAAAGAAAGTTTAAGATTCCTCCATTTTCTTTGGGTTTGCACAAATGTCATTTGTGTATTCTATGGGTTTTGTAGACCCAAATACAGTTATTAACAATAGAATCAATTAAAACAAAACTTTTAGGGAGATATCGGTATTGATTGAAATAAATATAAAAGTTGTGAAAGGAAGAGCATCTTTATGGCATTTAATCTACCTACAAGGGAGATAGGAAGTGTTTTCCAAAATTGTATGTTGTTATGTAGTATAATACAATAGAATACAATACAATACCATTCAATTTATTGTCATTTGGACCCCTTGAGGTCCAAACGAAATGTCGTTTCTGCAGCCATACATTACAAACAAATAGACCCAAGACACAACATAATTTACATAAACATCCATCACATTGCTGTGATGGAAGGCCAAAAAAGCTTATCTCTCCACTGCACTCTCCCCCCCGATATCAGAGTCAAAGTCAAAGCCCCCGGCGGGCGATGGCGATTTGTCCCGCGGCCATTAAAGCCACGCCGGGCGATGCAAGGTCGCTCACCGGGTCTTGATGTTAGAGCCCCCGGCGTGCGCTCGCAGTCCCGCAGCCATTCCAAGCCGCGCGGGGCGGTGATGCAGGCCCCGCTCCAGGAGCTCTTCAACCCCGCAACTCGGGCGGGAGAAGTCGCCGTTGAGGGAGCCCTGAAAATCGGTCTCCCTCCAGGGACCCGCGGGCTCCCGGTGCCGCCGTCCGCCAGACCCGCAGTTGCAGCCTCCGAACCTCCGGAGGTCGGGCCGCAGCAGCGTCCACCACAGCTCCACCCGCTCTGGACTCGGCCAGCTCCGCGACGGTGAGGTGAGTAGTCGGCACCAGAGCTCCCGGTCTTCCTGTTGGAGGCCGCTCCTCGTTACAGCCCCAATGACAACGGAGACCCGACAAAGAAAAGGTCGGGTCTCCCGTGCAGGGAGAGATTTAAAAGTTACCCCGTCCCTCCCACCCCCACCCCCCCCCCACACATACCCCAACAATAAATAACAAAAACTACATAAAAACATAGACATTAAATAATAAAAACGCAGACGGACTGCAGAGGCCGCTGCTGACGAAAGTCGCGCCGCCCACCGAATGTCTATATCATGTTAATCAATGGTGGAAAGTTTATTTTAAACAGAGAGGAATACGTTCTAGTCACATAAAGTCCGCGATATCTGAGCATTTCAGTACAATTCTGAAATGGTTTTTTTGGAGAAGGGTCTTGTTCTTTTATTGGCATAATTTCACTTTTATTCCAATTTATTGTATTTCCTGAGAAAGAACCAACTTGTTCTTTAATGTTTAGAACATTTGGAGTACTAACTTTGGGATTGGTCATGTATAGAAGTACATCATCTGCATATAGCAAGATTTTATTGGTGGTATATTTGGTATTATATCCATAAATGCCTGAATGTGACCTGATACTCTCGGCAAGGGGATCTATGGCTGAAGCAAATAACATTGGAGAAAGGGCACATCCTTGCCTGTTACCCCTATATGAATAAAATGTAGGTGAAAACATTTGATTTGTCAGTATTCCAGCTGTTGGATCAGTGCATAAACGTTTCACCCATAAAGTAGTTTTCTCCAAATTAAATTTTTTCCAACACTGTAAAAAGATAAGACCATTACACTTGGTCGAAAGCTTTTTCTGCATCTAGAGAAATAATTGTTACATCTTAATTTATGATTCTCTGGGAATATATCATGTTAAACAAACATCTCAAATCATAAAGCGAATGACGTTTAGGTATAAACCCAGTTTGATCTGGATGTATTAGTTTAATGATAACCAAGCTTAATCTGCGAGCCAAAGTCAAAGCTAGTATCTTCTGATCCGTATTTAAAAGGGCTATTGCCCTATAGGATCCAGGTTCCTCGAGATGTTTTATCTTTTTTTGGAATCAATGTAATAGCTGATTCAGCAATAGTATTTGGTAAAATCTGTTCTTTAAATTCTTGAATATAAAGGGCTTGAAAAAGTAGGGAAATTAAATCATTAATCTTTAAATAACATCCGTTACTAAACCCGTCCGGACCCGCAGTTTTTCCACTTTTCAATGATTTAATAGTCTCCCCGATGTATTTTGTTGTTATCTCTGCTCCCAATTCATCCCGTTCCTCATTAAAGGAAGGGAGATTGCAATTCTCAAGAAATATTTTCATTTCTGCTGTTGTTTTTAATGAGTATAGTGTTTGGTAGAATCGTAAGAATCTTTCATTAATATATTTAAGCAATGTAAGCAGATCTCCCTTTTCTGATCTAATTCTGTGTATTATACGGTCATTCTCTAATTTGCGGTGTTGTCATGCTGTAGCGTGTCTGGCTTATCACCAAATTCAATGTTTTTGCTTAGTGTAATGAAAAACCCTAATAATTTATTGCAGAAATGATCTGATTTAATTTTAACTTTAATGCAGCTATCTGATTATGTTTCGCAGTGGTTGGGCAAACCGCGTTTTCTAATTCTAACTGTTTAATATGTTTTTTCTAATTCCAATTTTTCATTCTTATTTTTCTTATTTTGAATAGCTTGGTATGCGATAATACAGCCTCTAACATAGGCTTTAAACGTATTCCCCAGCAAGGCTGGAGAAATGCCGGGGGTGTCGTTTGTCACATAAAAATATTTTCATCTGTAGCTTCAAATAGTCACAACAATTGCCTCAGCTAGTATTTGTGGGTGGAATCTCCAAAGCGATTGTTTATTATACATTCCAATTGTACTGAAAAAGTTACAGGACAATGATCCGAAATAATAATGATGTGATATTTTGGGTTATAGGTAAAATAGACAACTGTTGCATCTACCAGGAAGTAGCCAATCCGTGTATACATTTTAGAAACATCTGAATAAAAATAATATTTTCTTCCAGACGTCAGTTATGTTTGTATTATTTATATACGTTTAATAGTTCACTCGATTTTCATTTTGAAGTACTTTTCCTGTGACGTGAAGATTTATCCAAGCATTAATCTAATACACAATATAAATCTCCTCCAATTATCAAATTCTGCTGACCAGATTCTGAGATTATATTGTATTAAAATAATGGGGATTATCGAAATTAGGAGCATAAATATTCACCATAGTCAATGGAGTTGAATATAATTCCCCGGATATTATAATGTACGTGCCATCCTTTTCAGCTATAGTGGATTTGTGTTTGAATGTTACCTTTACGAATTAGAATTGCTGTTCCTCTTGCTTTGGAAAAAAACGTAGAATGATATAATTGACAAATCCAGCTACACATCAGCATGTCGTGAACTACATTTTTGAGATGCGTCTCCTGCCGAAATATTATATCAGTATTAATAGATTTTAAGCGGGCTAAAACTTTGCCCCTTTTAATTGGCTCACTAACGCCTCTAACATTACAACTACAAAATGTAATTCCTCCTATTTTCCTAGCTACATCATCTTGCATTTAAAGCTTACATGGTCTCTTTTGATTGAAATGGTCCAACACATTATTTGAAATATTTCCTTTAATTGCTGGCTGGGTGAGCCCTTTCCCCTTCCCCCTTATCCCCCAGAGATATCTCCAAGAAAAATATGCATTAATAAAATTAGATATGATATTTAGTAAAGTATATAGAAAGTGAAAAAGAAAAACAACGGAAATAACAGCATATAGAAATGTTGCTGTTGATTACCACCCAACCACCGGAGGTTGGGTTAGTGAAAACTTCCGTAAGATAGATAATAGTAAGTAACTCCGCACCTTAAGGAGTTAATAAAAGCTAAACATAACAAAGCTTAAAAATGCTTAACAGCATTTAAATCCGTCAGGGAATGAACATACCCGAGAAATTAAGTATCTTGATGTGTTCAAATTAAGTAGTTGATTATTGAGAATTTTGACTAATATATGACACTTATTACTTAACTTTCTATTCATACTCTTTTGACGTGTTAACCGACTCTACGTCAGTTAATTTATGACAACTAATTGATTACAAACGACGTTTCACACACTCATCCCGCGGTATCTTGGGCAAACGAATGATTTATCGGGATGGGCATGAACGAATTCAGTCCCTTTTTAAGTAACTCGCAATTTGGAAGGATATAATAGGTCAAATCGGACGTCTGATATGTCCCTCAGAATAGTTCTTGACTTGGAGAAGAGTGCTCTTTTCTTAGCGACATCGGCAGGAGAGTCTCTGAAGATTCGTATGTTTTCACCTTCAAAAGTTAGGTTTCTGTTGTTGGCAACTTTCTGCAGAATGTCCTCTAGAACATGGCAGTGATGTACCCTCAAAATCAAATGTCTTGGCCGGGCTCACACATGACTCACTTCTATGAGTCATCAAATTGTTGCGGCCATAATTCTACCTCGGAAAAACTGATGCCAACCATCCAAGAAGTACTTAAAATACAGGAGGACGCTCCTGCTGAGGTTAAGCAGCTGTGGCAGGACCAAGGGTCTAAGTACGATCCTGTCACTAACTTGTGGGTCACTGCCGCAGATCAGACTTGCATGTCTGACGAATCGGCTCTGTGGGTTATTGAACGTGTACATTTTGCAACTCATTGTGGTGCTAAAGCGGTGAGCGACATGCTATTGGAAACCTGGTGGCATCCAAGACTACTGATTTTAGACCAGGGGATAAGCCATCGGTGTATCATTTGCCAGTAGCATTACATAGACACATAGAAACATAGAAATTAAGTGCAGGAGTAGGCCATTCGGCCCTTCGAGCCTGCACCGCCATTCAATATGATCATGGCTGATCATCCAACTCAGTATCCCGTACCTGCCTTCTCTCCATACCCTCTGATCCCCTTAGCCACCAGGGCCACATCTAACTCCCTCTTAAATATAGCCAATGAACTGGCCTCGACTACCCTCTGTGGCAGGGAGTTCCAGAGATTCACCACTCTCTGTGTGAAAAAAGTTCTTCTCATCTCGGTTTTAAAGGATTTCCCCCTTATCCTTAAGCTGTGATTACCTAGGGAATGGACTTCTCTGTGAGCCAGGGAAGACCCCCTTGCCAACAAGTCCTTTCCAGGCCCTGCAAATGGAGTGCATTGAGTTGGAAATGTGTCAGTGTTGTAAATCTGTTCTTGTAGTTGTGGATAGTTTCAGTAAATTGATTGAAACTTACCCAACGACCGATAATAAGGCCTCTACTGTTGTTAAATTATTGTTGCGGGTGATTATCACTCGCTTCGGCGTTCCTACACGAATAAGATTCGAAAATTGGACCCATTTTATTGCCGCTGTCATTAGAGAAATGTGCCAGCAATTACAAATACATCAACAGCTCCATTGTGCGTACCGGCCACAGGCCGCCGAAATGGTGGAGGGGGCAAATCAGACCTTGAAAACCAAATTAGCAAAATGAGTGGCACAGACTGGTTCCCCATGGTTAATATTGCTTCCTGTAGCTCTTTTCAGATACGGACCTCCCCTTCTGGCACTGCACGACTGACGCCTGCGGAAATAGTAAGATTAAACGAGAACTTACCAGTTTGAAGTTTGATCTTTATTTTATGAGGAGTTACGTTGAGGGACTACGTGAAGAGACCCCATCCAGACGCACACGCGTCAATCTTCAAAGCAGCGGTGTGAAATCACAGATGATAGTTACCGAAGGATAATAGTAAGCTACGCGAGACAAACATAACTTACATTTGATCTTTATTCGGGTGAGAGCGGAGGGCACGTAGTCCCTCAACCTAACTCCTCAAACAATAAAGATCGACCTTCAAACTGGTAAGTTCTCGTTTAATCTTAATATTTTAATTCGGAGTCACGTGAGTGACTACGTCAAGATTTTAAAGCGTCTGTGATTTCAGGCCGTAGATTCAATCCAGGCGCCTCACTGCAGTGATTGACTCTAAAGGAGTGAAAAACAATCAATAACATACAACCATGACATTGATGTAATCAGTTAATGGTTTTGTATTTATCATAATAAAACAGTTTTTGTCCCCATTTTTTTTTTATCACTGGGGAACATTTAATACTGAATCCAAGACAGTACCACCAAATTCACCAGGGTCTGCAATCTCTTTGTGGTAATACTTGTGAAACATCCGTTCACTTGCCCATCCTGCGGCCGCGTGGATATGGTCTATTGGAAAGTCCAAATCCTTGGCCGCCGATGTTGTCGCCGCCCTGGTGGAATGAGATTTAAATTTATCAGTATCAATTCCTGCATCCAACAGCACCTGCTTCAGCCATCTGGAAATAGTCTGTACTGACACTTTCTTATGTGTTTTTTATGGCTAATAAACAATGCTGATTCTGCACCTCTTAAGTACTTGGTGGCCTCAATGTAACATTATAAATATGTCACTACACATCGTCTTGGATACGTAGGATATGCTGCAAAGCCCAATTTGCACCCATGACTCCTGGTCTGCTCTGTTTGAGGAAGTAATATACCTAGAATGTAATTGCCTCTGTTTGTCATTCCCATTCTTTCTATACGTAATGTATGTAATGTCTGTACTCTTTGTGCTGAAACTAATGCCATTAACATGACTACCTTCATGGCAATTTTGTCCAAAGACAAATTTGAAATAGGACTCCATTCCCGAAGTAACATGAGCACATCCCTCACATTCCAGATTTCTGTACTTCTGGGTCTGGGAGGTTTGGCATTGAAAATTCCTTTCATTTATCTACTGACCAAGGGATGTGATCCTAGAACCTGTTGTTCTGATGCTCTCCATAAATATGCAGAGAGGGCATTCCTTGCAGTGTTTATCGCACCATAACTTAAATTTACATCAAAATGTAATGTTGACAGAAATTCTAAAACATCTGAAATGTCTGCAGTGTGGTGTGAAATATTTTGTTTGAGCAAAACTCCTCCCATTTCTTAATGTAAGAAATGTACTGCTTCTGGGTAATATCCCTCCAGGCTCCTGTAATTACATCCATAGTGCGATCTGATAGTCCTCTTCCGATATATGGCCTTTTTAGAATTTACAAATCAACAAATCAATACGATCGTGTAAAGGATGAACATCACCAGTTACAGGGTGCACGAGTAGGTTTTCTTGTCTTGGAATATGCATTAGAGGTAATGTGACCATTTTTAGCACTAGTGGATACCATGGTTGTGAAGGCCGATCTGAGACCACCAACAATCCCGAAGCATCATCCTGCTTGATATGTTGTGCACACCTACTAATAAGACAAAAGGGAGGAAATGCATATAAAAATATACCATCCCAATTAAGCGAGAATGCATCTACTGCTGTTGCACCTGGATCTGGTTCCCTTGAAACATATTGTGGCAATTGGTGGTTCAGTCTGGATGCAAACAAGTCAATTTCTGGCCTTCCAAATTTTCGAACAATGTTATAGAAAATGTCACGATTTAACATCCATTCTGTATTATCAATAAATGTTCGTGACCTAGTGTCCGCAATTATGTTGAATTTACCTGGGAGGTAAATTGCCGAAAGCCAAATGTTTCTAATAATACGCCAGTGCCAGATAATGTTTGTCAATCTGTCACAAGCTTCTGACTTGATTCCACCCATATGATTGACATATGCTACTGCCGTAGTGTTATCAATCTGAACCTGCACATGCAGGTTTTGCACAATAGCGCAATAAGATTTAAGCCCATGAAATGTACTTAATAATTCTAGATAGTTAATTCCATGTGCTTCGAGCAAAAGTAAGCTTGCCACTTGCCTAATTGATGGCTGATGTTCTGTAATTAATTTGAAAAAAAATTTGTTCGGCACGGACTTGTAGGGCCGAGATGGCCTGTTTCCGTGCTGTAATTGTTATATGGTTATATTATATGATACAACCCTCAATTAGCTGCAGCTTTTTGTCCTTGGGTAAAGTCACTTTCATGTGTTCTGAATTAATAGTGAACCCCAAGTAATCAGTTGTTTTGTTTGGAGACAGTCTAGATTTATCTGGATGTATTAAAAAGCCCAGATTTTGAAATGTGAGCTTGACTTCTGATAATTATGCTTTTATTGTAGCTTCAGTGTCCCCCACAATAATTAAAATATCATCCAATTAAGCCATTATCAAATGGCCCTGGGCTCTTAACAATGCTAAGACTGGTTTCTAACAATTTTGTAAACCGTCTAGGGGCTGAGGTTAAAACATTAGGCAATGCTTTGAATTGCCATTATTGATTCATCCAGTTAAATTTCAAATACGTACGATCATCATAATGCACAGCCACAGAGTAATATGTATCTTGCAGATCTATGCTGGCCATATAGCATTCTCTTGAAATTAGCTGCATAGCATTAGTAAATGTCTACATTGTAAAACGTGTATACTGCACAAAAGGGTTAAGATTTGTTAGATCAAGAATGATTCTACAAACACCATCCTTTTTTTAGTCTAGAAAAGATACTAGATATGAATTTGTGTTTTTGATAGACTGTTTTTTTCATCTAGACTGTTTTGGACATCTTACGTGTTAGCCTTAACCCGTGCTTTACGAACTTCTCGTTCACAGGTCAGGGCTGCATATAGTGAGTCGCCCGCGTTCAAAGTCCCATATAATATTGATCCAGGCTGCTATGTGCTGGTAAGGAACGGGACGCGCAAGCACCTCGACCCACGTTGGGATGGTCCCTTCCCGGTCCTCCTCGCCATCCGACCGCTGCCAAAGTCGAAGGTCGCGCTGCATGGGTTCACCTGCACCACTTCAAATTGATTGGCGAACCCAACCAAAAGGGGGAAGAGGTTTAGCTAGTAAATTTAAGTAACTTGATGTGTTTTAACACGAAATACATTTTATTTTACCCTTTTTATTAATTTTGCATGATTAAGAATATGAGATTAATGACTGGGCGGATTGACTGACTGACTGACGTCTAACTGAGTGAATAGTTCATTAAGTCAGTTAAGTAAGAAATGAGCTTTTGTGAGCCTTTGTATATTACAGATAAATTAAAATGAGGCGATTCATCCTGCAATGCATCCTGGCGCAAATGTGTCCCGGGGCAAACAAACAGAGTACTTCACATCTGCAAAGGAGACGTGGTACAGTGGAAGGGCCCTGAGTCCTTTGGATCCTGGAACGTCACCAAGATTGACTACTGCAACGGAATACTGCGGCTGCCCTATTGGCAGGTAGACTTCGATAACCGGCACCTGTGGGGATTATGCTGTTGGTTGCGGGAGTGCAACTTTGACTTTTTCTGCAGACGGAATCCCTTGGAAAACAACCCGGCAAATGAACATTTGTATGATCGACTGTGCTATCAAGAGGCCTTGGTTCCTAACCCATCTCTAGAGGAACAGAAATCGTCCATACCAACGGAAACCGCCCGTATTTTGGGGCACTAGTCTGTTTGTTTTTCAATCTCTTTTTAATTTTTAGACAGTTCTAATGTTTGTTTTGGGGATTTTTCGCTTTTTTATGTGGGGGGAGGGATGTAGGGTAAGGGAGGACATGTTTCGCAGTCGCTTCCTCGCGAGGACGCGATTATTCTCCGAGTCGCGTCCTCACCCCCCTCCTCGCGGCCTACCACATGGATGGGAGCGGCTATTCCTGCCGGGGACCGGACCAGAGCTTCAGCGGCGGCGCAGCGCTGCATTCACCGTGGAGCGGGAAATGCCTTACCTGGATCTCCGTTTGGAGCTCCGGAGCGTTGGGCCGCTGCTCCAACATCGCGGAGCTGTGGTTTGCAGAACTTCCATCGGGGCCGGCGCTGAACAACATTGCAGAGTCCTGGGGTCCTTTGCGAAGGGCCACCAGCGTTGCATCTCCGCCCAGCGCGGCCTATGGACTTCGGGAGCCGCGTACTTCTTTAGTAGGTGCCCGACACGGATGTCCAAGCCGCTGAGGATGTCCTCCAGTCCCGACTCCGGACTTCCATCACCCAGGCGAGCGGGCATGATCATCGGATCGTCCGTAGCGGCGACAGCGGGGGGTTCGGGAGCCCCCCGACCAGGGGAGGACAAACAGGAGGATGACTGAATTTTTGGAGCCTTCCCTCTCAGTGGGATTTTGATCCCGCTGTGCATGGATGTCTTTGTTAAAAAAAACTATCGTGTTCTGTGCTCTTTATTATTCGTATGACTGTATGGCGACCACACATTTAACTGTACCGATTGGTACACGTGACAAATAACTGTAACTTTAATCTTGTATCTTGAACAAAGAAAAGGGGACATTTTGACAATGCAGAATGATCAGAACTTGTTCTTACGGACGCACCATGCCTTGTTTTCGCCCGGGTCGGTGGTATGTTACCCTTCCACCTCAGTTGAAGGATTGTTCACACCCACGGCGTTATAGATCCCAGACTGTATGTACGAGGATAATATGAAACACACCCAACAGAAAATATAACGTTTACATATGCGCAAATCTTACCCGCCACGTGTGTAAATGTGACAGGGAAAATGAATTCATTTAATCCTCTTGTTGGAATGAGACGGGCTACGGGTGTACTATCGTCGAGGTTATGGAAACAATAACATGCATAATAAATTAAATGGTATATAAATGTGAATGTCATCATGATATGGGATTAACCTCCTGTAAGAATATCAAGCAATGTGTTGGCTTGACACAAGAAATACAGCTCCTATAAGTCCCACCTCACCTTGGAGGGATACTCGTTCTCTATCACGCCGATCTACGCGTCAAGGGGCATATGTATTCCTTACGATCTGTTCAGTGGATGGAAATTCAAGATTCCCCTGTGATGATAATTGGGGAAGCACCCCCAAGTCCAGCGGATGGAGCAACCCCTAGGTTTTCCGGTTGGCGGCGCGACTCACGTTGCAGCGGCCCCCTGCATTGTATTATTATTTATTTTTTTGTCGAGTTAAATGCAGTTTCGTGTGTTCTTGTATACTGTTTTTGGCTGCGTATATGTGGGGGGCGCGTGGAGGGGGGAAACTTCTAAAATCTCCTCCCTGCACGAGATAACCGACATTTTTCCTGTCGGGTCTCCGTTGTCGGTGGGGCCTAGTACCGTGGAGCGGCCTCCAACCGGAAAGACCTGGGGTCTCCAGTCGCCTTCCATCACAGTGAGGAGGAGATTCATTGTGATGTATATTTGTGTGAATTGAATTGTTTGTATGTCTTGTAGAAACTGTTCTGTGTATATGGCTGTAGAAACAGTGTTTCGTTTGAGCCTCCTTGAGGTTCAAATGGCAATGAATAAATATTGTATATTGTATTGTATTGTAGTGTACACCAAAGAAGGCTATTACTTTTTAACAAACATAAAGGAAGTATTTTTTTGGTGACCCGGGGCACGACGGCGCCTAATAAAGTTGCCATTGGAATTCTCACCCCCACCACTATACCCTTCCCAACTCAGTGGAGACCTGGCATTTCTCGACCAGATAATAAAATAATAATAGGGGCAGTATCAAGACCCTAGAAAAGAAATGAAAAAAAGAGGAACAATCGCTCTATTATAACACAAAACTCCGCAAAAAAGGATATATCAACCGTATTTTTTACTTCCCGTTACCAGATCCTGGCACCATTTATTTTTGAAATTACTATTACACCTTATGCTTGTAATAGTTCCATAAATGCAGACCACGTCTTTCGGAAGTGATCTGCTTTGCCTGCTAGGATGAGTCACATCTCTTCCAGGTGTAATGTTTCGAACATGTTTAAAATCCACATTTTTATTGTTGGTATAGGAGCATTTTTCCATAATATGAGTATAAGCTTTTTTCCCATTATTAGCCCGTAATTAAGTAGGTTCTTTTGAAACACGTTTAGTTCGGGGCTACCTTCCGTTATTCCAAAAATAATCCATTCTGCTTTTGGTACCAGTTTTATTTTAAATAATTTTGTGAAGATTTCAAATATTTCGTTCCACAAATTTTGGATTTTTATACAAAAAAAACAAAAGAGTGCGCTATGGTAGCTTCTTGAGACTGACACTCATCACAAATGGGTGAGACATTGGGAAAAAGTTTATTTATTTAGGTTTTTGAATAGTATAGTCTATGTAATGTTTTGAATTGAATTAGAGTATGTCGTACGTTGATCGAGCATTTATGAACATATAGTAAGTGTTTATCCCAGCTCTCTTTAAAAAAAATTATATCTAGTTCTTGTTCCCAGTCTCTTCTAATACCATCAGTTGTAGGTATTTCTATATTTAAAATAGTGTTGTATAAGTATGATATTAGGTTTGCTGATTCAGCCTTTGTCTTCATTGCTTCATCCAGTAAGTCTGGAGGCATGTTATGATAGTATTTTGTGTATTTTTTCAGATAGTCATGGATTTGAAGATATTTAAAATATTGATTATTTCTCAAATTATATTTCAGTTGTAATTGTTGAAATGATAATAATTTTCCAAATCCATACGTCTCCGAGCGTTTTGATTCCCATTCTTTCCCATTGTGTAAATGATGTATCTATAATTGAAGGTTTAAACGACGGATTATTGACTATTGGCATTAAAAGAGATAGATTTCTTAATTTTAGATTCTGCTTTATTTGTTTCCAAGTTCTAATTGTGCTATGTATAATTGGATTTTTATTATAATTTTTGTTGTTCAGATTCATTGGTGAGAGGAGAGTCGCTCCTGTATTACACAGAGAGCAGTCCTCTCTCTCCATTACAATCCAGTCCAACTGCTGGGCAGAGTTGTCTAGCAGATGAATCATATTTTCAATATTTACTGCCCAATTATAATACATAAAGTTAGGGAGCGCTAGACCACCCATCTCTTTTGGTTTACTAAGGTGTGTTCTTTGCATTCTGTGGGATTTATAATCCCATACAAAATTTGTAATGTCTGAGTCCAATTTTTTGAAATACTTTTTTGGAAGATATATAGGTATTGATTGAAATAAATATAGGAATTGAGGTAAAAAGATCATTTTTATAGCATTGACTATAATTCGACATATTAAATACATCGTGAACGTTTTCCAGAATTTGATTAGATTATTTAGTTTCTTAAGTAAGGGACCATAATTGGCATTAAGCATAGCGTGATAGTTTCTAGTAATTACAATTCCCAAATATTTGAAATTTTCTGTGGCTATTTTAAAGGGGAATTTTAAAAGATGTGTTGAGTCTTTCGGTTTTATCGACATAATTTCACTATTGTTCCAGTTTATTCTGTATCCTGAGAAAGATTCAAAGTCCTCAATTAGATTTAATATATTTGGTATACTGATTTGCGCATTTGTGATGTACAGTAGTACATCGTCTGCATATAAAGATATTATGTTATTTGAATATTTTTTGTTATAACCGTAAATATCCGGGTGTGTTCTGATTTTTTCAGCTAAAGGTTGAATTGCCAGAGCAAATAATAGCGGCGATAATGAACATCCTTGTCTATTGCCCCTTTGTTACGACTCCAGAAAGCAGGTACTTCAAGAGCCGAGTAACATAAGTCAACAACCAGGTTCAAGTTCAAAAATAGTTTAATTACTTCACTTGAGGACAAAAACCCAAATCTGATTCAAACAACACAGTCAGGAAGGTGAATGGACTGAGAAACAATTTTAACAGTTGCTCCAGCCAGCCACGCGATGGGCCGTCGGACCGGAGACTCTAAACCTACCTAAAAGATATGTAATCCTGAAACAAACACACGAAAACAGTAAAGCCAGCCCTCATCCGTCCCAAGTTAGTATTTGTTAACATGTACTGAGGAAGATACATAAACTCCTATGCCATGTGGCCAGAACCCCCACAGCTGACACCAGCCGTGGCGCTCACTGCCTTGTGCAGGGCGAAGAAGAGAGAGAATGCTGGGAGACTCTGCTTTTAAGCTTCGGACGAGTCACATGATGCAGCTTGGCCAATCGGGTGCAGGGGCCTTTAACCCCGTGATTCCTGACTCACAGCCACGAGGCCTGCACTCGGGAGAAAACAGAGAAAAAAGTGAGTACCATATAACACCAGCAGAGGGAGCGCATAACACCCCCACCCTAAGATACTGAATACGTTTCTGAAAACGAACTAAAGAACACCACCAAATTTCAGAAACTATTCAGTAGCACAGACATCACTGGCGCGACAATGCTTCAGCCAAGACATTATCTTTTCCACGGATATGCCTGACTTTCAGGTTATAGTCCTGCATTCGCAAACTCCAGCTCATTAACCGTCGGTTATTATTTTTCATCACATGTAGGAACACCAGCGGATTGTGATCCGTATATACGACGACGGGAACCTTGGAGGAGCCAACATATACCTCGAAATGATCTAGAGCCATTTACATTGCAAGGGTCTCTTTTTCGATGGCAGAGTACCATTTCTGATGGCGATTAAACTTTTTAGAAAAGTATGGAACTGGATGTTCCACCCCATCAGAACCATCTTGGAGGAGTACACCACCAACCCCATTTTCACTAGCGTCAACTGCCAACTTAAACGGCCGCTCAAAATCGGGTGCCGCAAGCATGGGTGCGCACACCAGAAGGCTCTTTATTTGATCAAAAGCAGTTTGACACACAGCTGACCACTCAAAAGCGACTTTCGGACTTAACAGATCCGTTAAAGGAGCAGCCACTGCAGAGAAATTTGGACAGAACCCTCTATAGTACCCCACCATTGCCGGATACCGCCGGAGCTCAGTCCTAGCGGTAGGAGCTGGAAACGCGACAATATGCTCTACCTTAGCATCGAGAGTGCGAACGTGACCCCGGCCCACTACTGTACCAAGATACGTTACCGTGGCCTGGCCAAATTCACACTTCCCAAGATTGATGGTCAAGTTAGCGTCCGCTAGACGATGAAATACCTCATTCAGGTGAGCGATGTGTTCGATCCACGACCTGGAACACACAACCAAATCATCAAGGTATGCCTCACAATAGGACAGACCAGACAGCACAATGTTTACCAACCGTTGCAATGTTGCCGGCGCGTTACGCATACCAAATGCCATGACAGTATATTGCAGAAAATTATCAGGTGTAACAAATGCAGAGATTTCTCTCGCACGCCTAGTTAAAGGAACTTGCCAATACCCCTTCAATAAGTCCAATTTTGTAACAAACGAGGCACCTCCCACACGATCCACGCAATCCTCCATATGTGGGAGAGGGTAACAATCGGGTTTGGTTACACTATTAACTTTTCGAAAATCAGGACAGAACCTGTCGTCACCATTAGCTTTGGCAGCCAACAGACAAGGAGTGCTCCACGCACTACAGCTAGGCTCAGCAATGCCATGCTGCAGCCTATAGACAACCTGACTCTTTAGACGTCGACGCTTGTCTGCATTGACATGATATGGGTGTTGCTTAATGGGCACAGTATCAGCCACGTCAATGTCATGTTCTAGAATGGAAGTTTGAGACGGCACATCAGAAAACAGCGATTTACACGAGTTAAACAAATCAATCAGATCTCTCAGATGACTCTCAGTCAAATGAGACAAACGCAATGGAAGTGATTTCAACGCCTCTGAATTAGACAGTTTACCATGCGTCACCGCCACAGACAAACGTGCCTCACCCTCTTCACCACCCGTGTCAGGGGGCGGCAGCACCGCAGCCAAAACAGGCTTGGATGATAGTGTTGGACACAGCGCATCCGTCTCAAAATCCACAGGCTTCTTCTCATGATACTGCTTCAGCATGTTAACATGGCACAGCTGACTCTTACGCCTCCGAACAGGAGTAGCAATAACGTAATCCCTCGCACCCATCTTCTTTACCACACGACAGGGACCGCTGTAACGAGCCTGCGGACTTGACCCAGGAACAGGCAACAACACCAAAACCTTGTCACCTGGAGAAAAGTCCCTTCTTGTAACCTTCCTATCGAACCAGATTTTCATTTTGGTCTGGGCAACTGTAAGATTTACCATCGCCAATTCGCGTGCCCACCGTATTCTAAACCTAAATGTACAGGCGTGCTCCAAAATACTTCGCTTCGTCCCCTCCTGCAACCACTTCTCTTTCAGGACCTTCAACGGACCACGAACAGTATGTGCAAACACCAAGTCCGCAGGACTGAAACCCAGAGACTCCTGCACGACCTCACGCACCGCAAACAAAACCAGATGAACGCCCTCATCCCAGTCTTTCTCAAACTCCAGACAGTACGTTCTCAACATTGCCTTCAATGGCTGGTGGAAGCGCTCGAGAGCGCCCTGGCTCTCAGGATGATAAGGACTGGAATGACAATGCTTGATATCTAACAGCTTCAACACCTGCCCAAAAACCTCAGACATAAAGTTTGATCCCTGGTCACTCTGCACAACCTTAGGCAGACCAATCAACGAAAAAAACTTAGTAAGAGCTTTCACTATAGTGGGAACAGTTATCTTCCGCAATGGAATCACCTCTGGAAAACGGGTAGATGCACACATTATGGTTAACAAAAACTTGTTGCCAGCTTTCGTTCGAGGCAGTGGACCCACACAGTCTATCATAATACTTTCAAAATGTTCACCAACTACAGGTATCGGATACAAGGGTGCAGGGACGATAGTCTGATTTGGGTTACCTGCTACTTGGCATGCATGACAACACTTGCAATGCTGCACTACATCCCTCTATAACCCAGGCCAAAAGAAATGTCGTAATATACGGTCGTATGTTTTATTAACTCCTAAATGGCCAGCAAGAGGATTATCATGACACAAAGTAAGTATTTCATTCCGATACCTATGTGGCACTACAATCTACTTAACAACGCCCCAGTCATCCTGACCAGATGCATTCAAAGGAGACCATTTAAACATTATCAATATATCCCTCAGAAAATATCCCTTTGACAAGGAATCCACTTCCACCTCTGACACGGTGCTGTCAATCAAAGCAGACAAATCGGCATCACATTTCTACTCAGCAACCAACAGGTCACGTGACAACGACACCGGTTTAATCTCAGAGATTTCACCAACTTGTGCTGCAGACACACTCTGCGCAACACAGGATCCACCATCCTGCTCCACAAGGAAACACTCACTCAAGTCAATATCATCATCAAACGTAGCGTGGTTTCTAGCCATAGCGCGAGTGACAGCACATGATGCAAAGACCTTTGGATGTTGCTCAGCAAGTTTTTCTGGACACTGCACCATAGGAACAGGCGTCACTTCAGGAGTGACCAAAACTTTCCCCGCAGCCAAATCGTTACCCAGAATCAACGACACTCCCTTTATGGGAAAACGTGGCCGTATCCCCACAGCTACTCGACCCGAAACAAGCTCAGACTCAAGGTTAACAGTATGCAATGGCACTCCCATGCCCTCCATACCAAACCCTACAACTGGTACACTAGAACCAACAGATGATTCAGCTGAAAATGGTAGAACATCTTCCAAAATGAAGGATTGAGAGGCAGCACTATCACGCAAGATTGTCACAGGTACTTTACTGTCCCCATGCTCCATAGACACAAAACCCGTCATGACAAAAGGAGAAAAATCCACCAAATCATCAGTCTCAGGCACCGCAGGGATTGCATGTGCCTTCTGTGTGTTGACCAAAACCACCGACTTCGCTTATTTCTTTTTAAGAATGGGATACGTTTTACAAATGTGCGCTCTCTCCTTACATTAGAAACACATTGGACTGTCCTTAGCCCCTAAATCACTGTCAGTTTTATCAGGTTTGACTTCCCACTACTTTGAAGTGCTGCTATCAACTGGCACAGAAATAGTTTTTATACTGTTACCGGAAACACAACCACGATCAACTGGTCTCCCACTAAAACCAGTGGATCGCTCCCCAAAAACTGCATTATGAGTGAGCAAAGGCAAAGGCAAAGGCAAATTTATTTGTATAGCACCATTCGTGCAAAAAGCAATTCAAGGTGCTTTACAGGAAAGAAAAAAATAAAATAGTCAATAATTAAAAATTGCAAAATAAACAATACGACAAATGTATGAATAATAGAACAACGTCAATGAAACAATAAAACGATTTTTAAAAGCACATAAAAGGGTTAAAATTAGACGGTTAAGATTACCTGCATGTCGGGTTATGGAAAAGCTATAGTAAACAACAGTGTTTTAGGCCTGATTTAAATGCGCTTACAGTCTGTGCACACCTCAGGTGTTCAGGGAGCTGGTTCCACAGTTGTGGAGCATAAAAACCGAATGCTGCTTCAGCCTTTTTAGTTCTGACCCAGAGAACACAGAGTAAACCTGTCCCTGAAGACATGAGGGGTCTAGGCGCCTCATATACAACAAGTAGGTCAGAGATGTATTTTGGACCTAGACCATTCAGTGCCTGTAGGCCAGTAACATAATTTTAAAATCTATCCTCTTACACACAGGGAGCCAGTGCAAAGATTTAAGGACAGGTGTAATGTGGTCCATTTTCTTGGTGTTGGTCAAGACTCTGGCAGCGGCATTTTGGATATGCTGCAGTTGTTTAATTGATTTTTTATTGAGACCTGTAAAGATGCCATTACAATAATCTAACCTACTAAAAATATATGCATGGACAAGTTTTTCAGTGTCTTCTTTGGACAGAAATCCCTTGATTCTTGCAATATTTTTTAGATGGTAATAGGCAGATCTGGCAATGGTCTTTATATGGATGTTAAAATTCAAATCCGAGTCCATAACTACACCAAGGTTTCTGGCTTTGTCTGTGGTTTTCAGTGCAATTGAGTCGAGTTGAGCACTCACCTCTAGCCTTGTTTTTTGGGACCAACGACAATAATTTCTGTCTTATTTGCATTGAGCTGGATGAAGTTCTGGTTCATCCACTCATTGATATGTTTGACACACTGGCTCAGTGAGTGTAGGGGACTATGGTCATGTGGTGACACTACGATATACAGTTGTGTGTCATCGGCATAAGTGTGATAGGATATGTTAAAATGCTCTATGATCTGAGCTAGGTGGAGCATATAAATGTTGAACAAAATGGGTCCAAGAATGGAGCCCCGAGGAACCCCGCATGTGAGTTTTGTACGTTCTGATTCAAAATTACCTATTACAAATTACTGTATTGGCGGATGAGCACATATTCATCCGCCAATACAGCGGCCTTAGACACGTCTGAGACTTTCTGCTCATTAAGATATGTTGTCACTCTTTCAGGAAGACAGTTTTTAAAATCCTCTATTATCATCAAGGACCTTAACTGGGCAACTTATTTTACCCCCTGAGAAGCACACCAACGTTCAAACAGAGCCTCCTTTTCGCGAGCAAATTCAACATATGTTTGGTTATCATATTTTCTGAAACGCCGGAATTTTTGGCGGTACGCTTCGGGAACAAAGTCATACGCTCTGAGGACGGCAGATTTTACAATTTCATAGTCAATGCTATTGTCTACAGACAATGACGAATATACCTCACGCGCTTTACCAACAAGGACGCATTGCAACAGCAATGTCCACACGACCTTAGGCCATTTCAGTGATATAGCCACACGCACACACGCACTGAAATATTTATCAACATCTATTTCACTGAACGGTGGAACCAAACGAATATTTCTGCTCACATCAAACTCATGCTCTTTAGAAGAGAACCGGGAAGTATCTAATTCTTTCTCCCGCAGCTGAAATTCAGCCCTTTTGGTTTCCTCCTCAAGCTCAAGCCGTTTCATTTCAAGATGGAGCTCTTTGTCTTTTAAGGCCATTTTGGTTTCCTCCTCAAGCCGTTTAATTTCAAGATGGAGCTATTTCTCTTTTAAGGCCATTCTCTGTGACTCAAGCCCCATCTCCTTCAGTTTAATGACGACCTCCATGTTCTGAACTGGCTGTATAGGAGATGTATGACTGTCAGGACTACTAGGCAACATCTCAATATTCACCAAAGCAGTCCATAACTCCGTCTTTATAGACTGTTTCTTCGAATGCTTATCAATAGGCACGCCGTAGTTATCCGCCAGCACAATCAAATCCTCCTTAGTACACCTATCAAACATCTCCTGACTAGGAGCCTCAACAAACTCTTTCACCTTAAATTCCATCTCTAATGTAGCACCAAATCACAAACTATTCCACCGCACACAAATGCAACCACAAAGCAGAGAGAAAAAACAATATCTCACAACACAGACTTCCACAGCCACCAGAAGCCTACCAAAAAAAAAAAAACGTTCTTAAAGTTTAGGACGAGCCCCCATTTTGTTACGACTCCCGAAAGCAGGTACTTCAAGAGCCGAGTAACATAAGTCAACAACCAGGTTCAAGTTCAAAAATAGTTTAATTACTTCACTTGAGGACAAAATCCATTTTACTTCTATGTTTCTGTTTCATGCCCTTTCGTCTCTTGTTATTTCTAGGGGACTTGAATGTACTGACACACCATTTTAACAGTTTCTCCAGTTGGGGAATGCTGAGCGCCTTATCCTTGGGAGTCTCAACTGGAGCTATGGATTAACAACCGAAATTTTCTGTTTGTCGACAAAGTGTCCTGGAAATTATACACGGGGAGCCATTAAGGAAATAAAAGAAGGACTGTCGGATATAATGTTATTTCCATTAGAGAATCGACAGGCCCTGGATTACCTACTAGCGCGGGAATGAGGTGTGCGTGCTATTGTAAAAGGAAAATGTATCATGAGAGTTGTGGACTGGACGGTTTGAGTGTGAGATACAAAACGTTTTAGATGGAATGAAGGAAGGACCCTATTGGCTAACTGTGCGGATGGTATGAGTGGTTTGTAAATACGGCCATATGTCTGGCGATAATTGTACTGTGTTTGTTTGTTGGGATTCCTATTATCAAATGCATATTATGAAAGCTCATGAAGGCTATGGAAAGCATGGGTACTAATATGATAGTGCTACAACATCTATAAGTAGATGATGAATGCATCCCAAGGTTGAAGGATGAGGAAATTGAAAGGGTGGTAGATGTGCAAGTTGAGAAATAATTGTTAGAAGACGAATGAATTAGAATGAATAAAATGGAGATAGACCAGTGGTATGAAGCCCAGAATAGTTGAGCACCGTAAGGGCTAGGGTATAGAAAATAGCAGAGGAGTAGGGAGCAGCAGTGGTGTCAACAAGCCAGTCTGTCGACCTACGCGGTAAAGGTTTTGGGGGCTATGAGAATCACAATGTTATGAATAAACTTGGATGACTAATGCGCCACTCCTGATGAGTCTCTGCTGTGTTATTATCCTAACAGTTTTCATGAAATGACAAAACGGGGGTATGAGAAAATATTGTATAATAAGACCGCTCAGATAATAAAAGTAAGCAATGTCATTATTTTTAATGCTGCAAGAGAGAGAGCTTAACCTTTTCACAAACATATGGCAGAAACCGATTACAAAGACCTTCACACACATAGGGCACAGATGGTTGATAAAATATGAAAACGCTAATCTAAACATGCGTAGCCCAAACACAGAATTCACTGTTGTTATCGAGGCCGTGTTTATGATTCTGGTGCAGTTACAAAGCTGCAAGGAATGTACCTTGTCTAAACTTGGAGCGAACAGAAGTTTTAATTTGTACAATCTTGTATTCAAAAGCAGTTTACCAGTGGGGCCCCTTTCTCAGGTCGCTAGCCATTTGGTCACAGGCCATTTGCTATTTCTTTATGACACATTTCTGAGCTCTGGTATAGCATGATAGGCTCAGGGTTTATGACTGTTTATACCATGTCCAAGACAACAAGGCTGGAAAGTTGGTAGATTCTGTTTATGCCCTGTTTATTGCCCTGATTCCACAGAGGGCAGTGGAGGCCAAGTCATTGGATGGATTTAAGAGAGAGTGAGATAGAGCTCTAGGGGCTAGCGGAGTCAATGGAATTGGGGAGAAGACAGGCACGGGTTATTGAAAGGGGATGATCAGCCATGACCACAATGAATGGCGGTGCTGGCTCGATGGGCTGAATGGCCTCCTCCTGCACCTATTGTCTATGTTTCTATGTTTCTATGTTTCTATGTGATTCAGTATTTTGCTAAGTTGAATTATACTTATGTTGGGATAAGAGATAAGACATGTGTGGAAGGGAGTAGGGTCGCCCGAAGGGAAAAGATTTTCGGGTGAGGATTATGTGAAATTTGTATACGTATGACTTCTTATGTTTATAGAAAACTGAGAAGGCAACTTTGCTCTGACATAGTGCTGATTGTGGTCTGCAGCTGTAGCATTCTAATTGCTTTGTACAGTGCCTTTAGTGTGAAAACAGAACCATAAAAAGAGTGCCGCAATTGAGACTGAAGCTCCTTTTCCCCTAGAGATAACAAGAGAGGAAAGGGCATGAAACAGAAACATAGAAAATAGGTGCCATTTCCGTAGGATATTCCGCCCTACGAGCCTGCACCGCCATTCAATGTGATCATGACTGATCATCCAACTCAGTATCCTGTACTTGCTTTTTATCCATAACCCCTGTTCCCTTTAGCCACAAGGACCACATCTAACTCCTCTTAAATATAGCCAATTAACTGGCCTCAACTACATTCTGTGGCAGAGAATTCCAGACATTCACCACTCTCTGTGTAAAAAATGATTTTCTCATCTCAGTCCTAGAAATTCCCCTTTATCCTTAAACTGTGACCCCTTGTTCAGGACTTCCCCAACATCGGGAACAAGCATCCTGCATGTAACCTGTCCAACCCATTAAGAATTTTGTAAGTTTCTATATGATCCCCCCTCAATCTTCTAAATTGAAGCGAGTACAAGCCGAAAAAATTAACGCAATACTCCAGGTGTAATCTAACCAAGACCCTGTACAACTGCAGTAGAAACTCCCTGCTCCTAATTCCTATACTCAAATCATTTTCCTGTGAATGCTAACATACCATTCGCTTTCTTCACTGCCTTCTGCAACTGCATGCCTACTTTCAATGACTGGTGTATCATGACACCCAGGTCTCGTTGCATCTCCGCTTTTCCTAATCGGCCACCATTGAGATGATAGACTACTTTCCTGTTTTGGACGTCAAAATGGATAACCACACATTTATCCACATTATACTGCATCTGCCATGCATCTGTTCACTCACCCAGCCTATCCAAGTTATCTTGCAGCCCCCTAGCATCCTACTCATAGCTAACACTGCCCCTCCCCCCACCCCCACCCAGCTTCGTGTCATCCGCAAACTTGGAGATGTTGCATTCAATTCCCTCGTCCAAATCATTAATATATATTGTAAATAGACGGGGTCCCAGCACTGAGCCTTGCGGTACCACCCTAGTCACTGCCTGCCATTCTGAAAAGGACCCGGTAACTCCTAATCTTTGCTTCCTGTCTGCCAGCCAGTTCTCTATCCACATCAATACTGAACCTACAATACCGTGTGCTTTAATTGTGTATACTAATCTCTTATGTGGGACATTGTCGAAAGTTTTCTGAAAGTCCAGATATAACACATCCACTGGTTATCCCTTATCCACTCTACTAGTTACATCGTCGAAAAACGATATAAGCTTCGTCAGACATGATTTACCTTTCATAAATCTATGATGAGTTTGTCTAATGATTTCACCACTTTCCAAATGTGCTGCTATCCCATCTTTAATAACTGACTCTAGCAGTTTCCCCACTACCGATGTTTCACTAACTGGTCTGTTATTCCCCAATTTGTCTCTCCCTCCCGTTTAAAAGGTGGGGTTACATTAGCTACCCTCCTATCCCAAGGAATTACTCCAGAATCTAAAGAGTTTTGAAAAATTATCATTAATGCATCAACTATTTCTGGGGCTATTTCCTTAAGTACTCTGGGATACAGCCTATCTGGCCCTGGGGATTTATCGGCCTTTAATCCATTCAATTTACCTAACACCACTTCCCGGCTAATCTGGATTTCATTCAGTTCCTCCATCTCATTTGACCCCCGGTCCCCTGCTATTTCCGGCAGATTATTTAAGTCTTCCTTAGTGAAGACAGAACCAAAGTATGTATTCAATTGGTCTGCCATGTCCTTGTTCCCCATGATCAATTCACCTGTTTCTGACTGTAAGGGACCTACATTTGTTTTAACTAATATTTTTCTCTTCACATATCTATAAAATATTTGCAGTCAGTCTCTATGTTCCCTGACAGTTTTCTTTCATAATCTATTTTCCCTTGTCAACATGAAGCTGTATCTGAGCTTTGTATACTTTGTAAGGATAAGGCAAACCTATATATTTAATGTTTGTAATTCGCAGGTAATTATGTTTAACTATTTAATTTGTAGTGAATCCACTTGTGAAGTGTATTGAGCTTTAATTAGGATTGTAAACATTCGACCTTGTTTAGATCTGTAGTTTTAGAAATAACTTTATTTCCGAGGATGGGAACATGTGTCTTGTTTATTTAAATTATGTGATCTCTGCAGGATATGTATCTTTTATATTTTTAGGGGTGGTCTATGAGCAATGAGCCCACTTTTCTGTGGTTTCACTTTGTTGAAATGAAAAGATTCTAAACAAAGAAGGTATAAACCACGAGGCAAATATGGATTAGTAAGTATGCAGATTATAGTAAGATAGGTGGTGTTGTGGATAATGAAGTAGATTTTTAAAGGCTACAAAGAGATTTAGGCCATTTGGAAGAGTGAGGTGAAAGATGGCATATGGAGTTTAATGCTGATAAGTTTGAGGTGCTACATCTTGACAGGACAAATCAAAATAGGACGTACATGGTAAATGGTACCGAATTGAGGCATGCAGTTGAATATAGGTATCTAGGATTAACTGTGCATAGTTTCCTGAAGGTGGAATCTCATGTAAATAGGGTGGCAAAGAAAGCTTTTGGTGTGCTGGATTATATAAATCAGAGCATTGAGTATAGACGTTGGGATGTAATGTTAAAATTGTACAAAGCATTGGTGAGGGCAATTCTGGTGCATGGTGTACATTTTGTTTTGCCAAATTATAGGAAAGATGTAAACAAAATAGAGAGAGTACAGGGGAGATTTACCTGAATGTTGCCTGGGTTTCAGCAACTAAGTTACAGAGAAAGGTTGAACAGGTTAGGTCGTTATTTTTTGGAGCGCAGAAGTTTAAGGGGGAACTTGATAGGGGTCTTTAAAATGATGAGACGGGTAGACAGAGTTGACGTGCATAAGCTTTTTCAATTGAGAGTAGGGAAGCTTCAAACAAGAGGACATGATGTGAGAATTAAGGGACAGAAGTGTATGGGTAACATGAGGGGGGACTTATTTACTCAGAGAGTGCTAGCTGTGTGGAATGAGCTTCCAGTGGAAGTGGTGGAGGCAGGTTCCATTTTATCATTTAAAAATGAATTGGATAGCTATATGGAAGGGGACGGAATGGAGGGCTATGGTCTGAATGCAAGTACTTAACTTGTGGAGTACCTCAAGGGTCTGTGTTAGGTCCAACGCTTTTCATAATATACATTAACGACATATGCAAAGTATTAAATATACTGAAATTGATTACATTTGCCGATGATACGAATATTTTTTGTTCCGGTGACAATTTGAAGCAGCTTGTGGAGGTCATCACATCAGAAATGATTAAATTAAAACAGTGGTTTGATGTCAACAAATTATCCCTAAATTTAAGCAAAACAAAGATTATGCTATTTGGAAAACATAAAACAAACCGTCAAATGCAATTGAAAATAGATAACATAAGCATAAGAGTATATGAAAATACATTTCTTGGTGTGCTCATAGACGACAAAATCTGCTGGAAACCACATATAAACCGCGTTAAAGCAAAACCGGCAAAGTCTATAGCAATATGGGGAAAATCAAGACACATTCTGGACCACAAATCATTACATACTCTGTGTAATACAATCATATTGCCATATCTGAGTTACTGTGTGGAGATATGGGGTAACGCCTACAAAACCAACCTACAACCGTTATGCACATTACAAAAAAGAGCAATAAGAATTATCATATCTTGAACATACCAATTTATTATTCCTAAAGTCACATGCATTGAGTTCACCGATCTGGTTAAATTTAAGACTGCGCAAATCATGTACAAAGCAAGAAATAATTAACTTCCAAGAAATATACAAAAACTGTTTATGGACAGAAAGGGTGGGTATAATTTGAGAGAGGAACAGAATTTAAAAAAAATTCAATGTCAGAATAAATTCACTCAGCAAAATCAATAACCCCACTCTCACCATCGACGGCACCACTGTCTCCCCATCTCCCCAGGCCCGCAACCTTGGCGTGATCTTTGATTCCACCCTCTCCTATGAGCCTCACATCCGCCATGTCATTAAAACCTCCTTCTTTCACCTCCGCAACATCGCCAAAATCACACCTCCCGCTGCTGAAAGACTAATCCATGTCTTCATCTCCTCCCGACTGGACTACTGCAACTCACTTCTCTTTGGCATCAGCTCCAACTACATCAACCGCCTCCAACTGGTCCAGAACGCAGCCGCCCGACTCATCACCCACACCAAATCCTGGCATCACATCACTCCAGTCCTCAAACAACTTCACTGGGTTCCCATCTCCCACCGGATCACCTACAAAATCCTGGTCCTGACCTACAAAGCCCTCCACCATCTGGCCCCCCCATATCTCTCTGACCTCCTCTCCCCCTACCAACCCTCACGGTCCCTCAGATCCACATCAGCCGGTCTCCTCTCCATCCACAAATCCAACCTCCGCAGTTTTGGAGACAGAGCCTTCTCCAGGGCAGCTCCCAGGCTCTGGAACTCCCTCCCCCAACTGATCCGCAATTCCGTGTCCCTCACCATCTTCCAGTCCCGCCTCAAGACCCATCTCTTCACCTCTGTCTATCCTCAGCCCCACGTCTCCTCCCTTTTCATCTGTGCTTGAATTGCCTCATATTGTGTTTTGAATTGAATTCTGTCTTTAATTTGTGTACCAGCCATGCCTCTACTATTTATTTCATTCAGCTTACATGATTTTCCTATAGTTGCTAAATTTTTGGAAGGTGTCCTTGAGACTCTTGAAAGGCGCCCATAAATAAAATGTATTATTATTAATATTATTATTATTATTATTATAGCGATCTGTGGTGTGAATTTGTGGAATGGTCTGGAACAGGAGATAAAACTTAGCACAAACATAATTCAGTTTAAAAAGATGCACAAAAACACTTTTTTTAAAGGATATTTGGATGACGATATGTGATTGTGAGTGGGATATTATTTAGTTTTTATTTTTTTTAAATTTTTGTTAGAAGTAAGTTCAATACTGTGGTACCTCAGTACCTAATACTTGTTGACATATTACATTTCATATATAACGTCTTATTTTTTTAATTTAATAGCAAAACAGGAATAAGGAAAAAAATAGTAGAAAAGAAGAGATTGACATAAGTGGTGCGTGAGATAGAAAGATAGTTCGAAAGAAGGAAGAATAAAGAAGAAGAGGTAGAAGGAGAAAGTGACGAAAAAGAGAAAATAAAAATAAAAGAAGCAAAGGAAAAAGGAGATTGAAAGCTATATACATATTTTATGTTCCAGGCCACTCGCCACCTGATTATAAAACATTTTATTTCTATGGTTGTGTTGCACCATATGCTTGTAAGAAATCGATAAAATGAAACCAAATCAATAAGAATTTGTCTGCTTTACCAGCTAAAAGGAGTCGCATTTCTTCCAGATATGCCGTTTGCATATTTGTTGTACTGATCGCATTGGGAAGGGTGATTATAGGGTGATGGGGTGTATATATGACTAAGATACTGTATAGTATATGAGGGTTTTTTCTTTTCGTTTTATTTTTTTCTCTCTTTTTTGTATGACTTTGTAAATATTTTATTAGTGTATAAATGTAAATAGTTTGGTGTACATATAGCTGCTGGTGTTCATATAGCTGCTAAATTTGTATAAGATAATGATAAGGGGTGGGAATTAATACGCTTTGGCTTCTTCCTGCTCCTTTTCGGACACATACGAATTCATTTATTTATAGATATTGTTTATGACACTTTATAAATATTCTTATTTTGTTTTTTGTACGCTGTTTCACACTTGCTTTTTATTATTTTATTCTGTTCGAAATAAAGAATCAAATAAATAAATACATATAGTAGATGGGGCAAGGGTGTAATATGTGTTCGGCACGGACTAGAAGTGCCGAGGTGACCTGTTTCCGTGCTGTAATTGGTGCATGGTTATATGGTAAACATGGGCTGTTAAAATAGGCCAGAGAGGGGGCAGTCATGTGATTACAACTGTTGTAAATCACCGGAAGGGATCATATGATTGGTTAATAGCTTGCCGTACCCTCTGCACCCCGACTGTCTAATACCTATATAATGCCTTGATTTTCTACCGGAGAGAGAGTTCATCTGACTTGCTCCTGAGCCGTTGGTTCTGTGTTGGCGGGTCGGAGAATTATCGCAGCGCCGCAATAAAGAAGTATTAAGATGAGACAAGTGTTTGAGACAAGTTTTCTTGAACTAGATTGACGAAAAATAATCCGATTCGTCAAGAGTAGGTTGATAGTTTCGGAGTTTCGAGTATAGTGATGTATATAATAAGTCGAAGACAGGACACTAGTGTTTAGCATTTGCTTAAGTGAATCCATCGTCTGTAGATTCCTTTATCTTGTAGATACTGGCAGCATAGGAGGTGAGTGCAGGTATTGATGGGGGTTGTTCTGGGATACGGAAACTAACTGTTGAGCCATCCCGAAGTGTCGCAGATGGACGTTGCCATTGTCATAAGCATACACCTATATAATCTGTATAGTTATCTTTATCTCCTACCCCACTCGGTAAAATAAGCCACATCTTCCGGGATTACACTTGGTAGCGGCTTAGTGGTGGGCTGATTATAGCGTCTGTGTGTGTGTATGTGTGTGTTCACACGGGAGGGCTTGTCCGCCAATGCAATATGCAACCTATCCACCAATTCCAATATTGGTGGTCAGTGGGGTCGGGGGGGGGGGTGGGGTGGGTCTTTCTGGAGCGCTAGTGTGGGTGTTGTGGGCTGAGGGGACTGGTTTCCAGAAGGCTACTATGGACATGGTGGGCTAAATGGAGCCTTGGGATGGCAGCTCAGTCACTCAAGTCTGATGTGCTTGCAGCTCACTCACGCTGGTGGGCTGGCATTTGACTCACGGTTACTCCTTGAATTTCCATTTCAAGAAGGGTGCAAGGCCACCGAATTCAAGTACAGTTTCCTACCACTTCAAACAGGATGAAAAGCCACCTGATTCACGTGCAGTTTCCGACCTCTTCAAGCAGAGTGCAAGGCCACCATATTCAAGTGCAGTTTCATGCCACTTCAAGCAGGTTGCAAGGTCACCAAATTCAAGTGCAGCTTCATGCCACTTCAAGCAGGGTGCAAGGCCACCAAATGCAAGGGCAGTTTCATGCCATTTCAAGCAGGGTGCAAGGCCACCAAATTCAAATACAGTTTCATGCCATTTCAAGAAGGGTGCAAGACCACCACATTCAAGTGCAGTTTCCGACCAATTCAAGCAGGGTGCAAGGCTCCCAAATCCAAGTGCAGTTTCTTACCATTTTAAGCAGGGTGCAAGGCCACCAAATTCATGTGCAGTTTCGTAGCACTTCAAGCAGGGTACAAGGCCACCAATTTCAAGTGCAGTTCCGTAGCACTTCAAGCAGGGTGCAAGGCCACCAAATGCAAATGCCGTTTCATACCACTTCAAGCAGGGCGTAAAACCACCAAATTCACTTGCAGTTTCATACCACTTCAAGCAGGGCGTAAAACCACCAAGTTCACTTGCAGTTTCATACCACTTCAAGCAGGGTGCAAGGCCACCGAATCCAAGTGCAGTTTCATACCACTTCAAGCAGGGTACAAGGCCACCAATTTTAAGTGCAGTTTCACACCATTTAATTTAAATGGTATGGAACTGCATTTGAATTTGGTGGTCTTGCAGCCTGCATGATATGGTATAAAACTGCA
This sequence comes from Amblyraja radiata, assembly GCF_010909765.2. Taxonomy (NCBI): domain Eukaryota; kingdom Metazoa; phylum Chordata; class Chondrichthyes; order Rajiformes; family Rajidae; genus Amblyraja; species Amblyraja radiata. The sequence goes on along the minus strand of NC_046000.1, from coordinate 4,544,640 downwards.
TTTGAATTTTGTGGCCTTGCACCCTGCTTGAAGTGGCATGAAGCAATTATCGCAATAGTTTGGTTGATAAGGATCAACGGACTCTGTATTGTACATGCTCGTAAATTAGTAAACCAAATGTTCTTCTTTAAGTACTGTTGTTTCTGGGATGAGGGTGACATAACAAATAACCTACATGTTATATTTTGTCATAATGTGGCTGAAACAATGGCATATTTTGTGATAGAAAGCCACAACTGAGTTCGGGCAAGATATTACAGTGCAACATTCTGTATGTCTCATAGATATTGTGAAATGGAACTCAGAATTTATGGTAGGATTACATAAAACTACAATTCAAAGGTGATGAATATACAGAGTATTCTTATTTTCCTCATGAACATACAATAGTGATATATGACACCAGGTCCTACTACGGTAAACTCACGAGCTACTACGGTATGACTATGTGTTAAAAAGTATCACATTTTTACATCCTGAGTATATTTTACATGTGGACATTTTTCGGCATGTTGAAAAATCTTCATGAGTTACCGCGTTTCCCGAGTACCTGCCGTTAACGCTAAGAAATTACATGTTGGCCTTTATAACAAGAGGAATAGAATATAGGAGCAAAGAGGTCATTCTGCAGTTGTACAGAGCCCTAGTGAGACCACACGTGGAGTATTGTGTGCAGTTTTGGTCCCCTAATTTGGGGAAGGACATTGTTGCTATTGAGGGAGTGCAGCGTAGGTTTACAAGGTTAATTCCCGGGATGGCGGGACTGTCATATGCTGAGAGAATGGAGCAGCTGGGCTTGTACACTCTGGAGTTTAGAAGGATGAGAGGAGATCTCATTGAAACATATAAGATTGTTAAGGGCTTGGACACGCTAGAGGCAGGAAACATGATCCCGATGTTGGGGGTGTCCAGAACCAGGGGCCACAGTTTAAGAATAAGGAGTAAGCCATTTAGGACGGAGACGAGGAAACACTTTTTCTCAGAGAGTGGTGAGTCTGTGGAATACGCTGCCTCCGGTTCTCTGGAAGCTCTCAAGAAATAGCAGAGTCAGGGGATATGGGGAGAAGGCAGGAACGGGGTACTGATTGGGGTTGATGAGCCATGATCACATTGAATGTATATGATATGAAAGTGAATTAGGTGTCAAATTAAACTTCTTTTTATGCTTTATCTGATGGGATAAATTGGAGACGTGATTTTTTAAAACTCTAAAAGGATGTAACATTGCTTGAAAATGTACCTGCATCTTGGAGGCCGAAGGTTAGGTTATTAGCCAAGAAAGAGAGACTCAAGAACGATGTTGCGGTACTGAGATATAGTCACGTCTATCCCTCATTGCTAGCAGCTGATGGGAAGCGACTGTAAAGTGGGAAGCGGCTGTTTAAGGACAGCGCTGCTGGGGGGGGGGGGGGTCCTTTCAGAGCGTGTGGGTAATATGTCCAGAGGTAAAGTTGCAGGGAGGGCAGGAGGGTTGAGATGGAGGGGGTCGACTGGGGATCATCCAGCTCAAGAGCGGGTGAGTGGGCGGTGGAGCTTACTCCATATGTCAGGGCGAGTAACCTCAATTGATCCCTTGTTCTCGCTGACACAGGAGTAAGCTCCATCGCCCGCCGTCATGTTATCCATCACCCGCTGACCCACTCCGCTCTATGATCTTTGCTCTTGAGCTGGTCGCCTCACTGTTCAGACGGAGAGCTTTGCCAGAGGTGAGCGGGCCGGCAGAAGGCGCTGAGATGGCAGTCGGTTCCGCTGTCCGGTGGTGGAAGCCGCTCGTAGCCACACGAGCTTCTTCCCTCCCCGGCCACAATGCCGTGGCTCCGCGCCCGGAGCGCCGCGGCAGCGGTGAGTGAGTGGGTTACTGGCATGAACCCGACCCTCTCCTTCTCAACGCTCCCGCATCTTTACCCTTGGCTAGACTCCCCACACGCTGTGAAAGGAACTCTCCCCCGAATTGTCATGTTACTCACGGCACGTGATTCATTTATAATAATTTATTTATATTTCTACGAATTTTTTTCCAAATTGGTACTCGCTCCTCCTAAGGCCGGCCTTGCATTTAATGCAGGATGCAAGGCCACCACAATCAAATACTCTTTCATACCACTTCATGCAGGATGAAAACTCCATAAATACACTATAAAATCACACATAACGCCACAAAACACCACATAAACACCACACTCACAGTTCAGTCGACATTCAGTGTGTTCAGTTAATTGACAGCTCTGACAGTCGTGATCTCTCCCTCGCCCATCTTGCAAAGACTGAGCCACACTCACACTTCTCGGTTGTATAATCCCTCCCCATTCCACCGAAGGGAGCGTAGACTTCATAGCGTGATTGACATGAGAGAGATTCTCAAAATAAATTTAACACCAATAACGCTCTTATTTTTCATTGATGGGAAGAATCCTCTGCTCTTGATGACCGGAGGACGACTGAGTAAGGTGGCTAAAATACACAGCGGTAAGTGGTAACGTTTTATCTAAAATCAATATACGGTGCAAACAGGTAGAAAACGCTCATGGAAGTGCAGGACATGGAGAAATATTGATCATGCACAGGCAGATAACACCAAATTAAACCCGGCATCATTTTCGGCTTAGATATTGTGGGCCGAAGGGCCCGTTTCTGTGTTTTACTCTTCTATTTTCTATGTGTTAATGAGTAACCACGAGATTTCAAAGGATAACCAGTCTTTTATAAAATGACATACAGATAATCCGGAGTAGCTCAGTTTGTCATCTGCTGGATAGGATTATTATTTGGACTGAAGAAGAGATATTAGGGGCAGCAGAGCGAAACAGTGGGTGGATTTGGTGAGGAACAAATTGTGTCGGTTGGCGGCAGGAATGAAATGTACAACTTGACGTGTGTATATCTTTGTAAGTAAATTTTGTGTAGGTGTATCTTGGTATTAGAGTAGGTTGATATTTCTAGCGTTCCGAGTGTAATGATGAGTTAGGATACGTCGAAGACAGGCCACTGGTGTCTTCGATTTGCTGAAGTGAATTAATCGTCTGCAGATTCCTTTATTTCGTAGATACTGGTAGCATAGGTGGTGAGTGCAGGTATTGATGGGGCTGTTCTGGGATGCTGGAAATAAATGTTGAGCCATCCCGAAGTGTCGTGTTCCTAAATTCAACGAAACAACATTGAAGGAAGGGGCAACTTGATAACCCCAATGATATACTTGCATCTGCACGATCAGAATTATTGTATGTGCTGGTTAACATGCGGTTAGCTGATTGTTGCATATGGATTTGTTATTGTCATAAACATAAACCAATATAATCAGTTTAGTTATCTTTTTCTCTCGCCCCACACGGTAAAATAAGCGAAATCTTCCGGGATTACACTTGGTAGCGCTATAGTGGTGTGCTGACTATAGCGTGTGTGTGTGAGTGTGCGTGTGTGTGCGTGTGTGTGTGTGTGTGTGTGTGTGTGTGTGTGTCTGTGTGTGTGTGTGTGTGTGTGTGTGTGTGTGTGTGTGTGTATGTGTGTGTGTGTGTGTGTGTGTGTGTGTGTGTGTGTGTGTGTGTGTGTGTGTGTTTGCGTGCGTGCGTGTGTGTGTGTGTGTGTGTGTGTGTGTGTGTGTGTGTGTGTGTGTGTGTGTGTGTGTGTGTGTGTGTGTGTGTGTGTGTGTGTGTGTGTGTCTGTGTGTGTGTGTGTGTGCGTGTGTGTGTGTATCTATATATATATATATATCTATATATATAGATACACAAACAAATATACACACACAGGCCCAGAAGAAGTTCCAGTCTTGTCCGTAGTAGCTGCACAGACCTACTAGCGGGAATATTCGCGGACATTTTTAATCTCTCGCTACTCCGTTCTGAGCTATCCTATTTAAAGATGGCCATCATCAATCCAGTGCCGAAGAAAAGCATATCTCCTGCCTAAACGACTAACTTCAGTGGCCTTGACATCCACCATCATGAAATAATTTGAAAGGCTAGTCATGGATCGAATCCATTCTCACCAGCAGTTGACACATAGCAGTTCGCCTGCGACCACAAACGGTCTACGAACGATCCCTACTACGTAGCCCCAAACACATCCTTGGAACACCTGGATAAGAGAGACCCCTTAGACAGACACCGATCCTTATACTGTAGCCGTGACTTTAGCACCATTATCCCATCCAAGCTTATCATCAAACTCGCGGGACTATGAGTGAGCACACATCTCTGCAACTGGATCATCGACATTCAGTCCAACAGAACGCAATCAGTGAGTATAGGGGACAATTAATCCTCTACGTTAATGTACAACGCTGGTGGTGCCGGGGTTCCGTGTCAGAGCCCTGGTACCCCCATTGACAGCCCAATGTGGGTACCACACGGTGCGCAACGGCCCGATACGGCAGCCTGGATGCATATTGTCTTGGGCAGCTGGGCGCGATCCATAACCGCTACCTCTGATGCTAATACCCCCATTTAGAGCTTGAAATTAACAAGTTGTCTGTGCTGATGCTGTGATGGGGTAGGCAAACTCTGTCCCCCTATGAGTAAGACTCCATCCCTCCAACTGCCCACACGGAATTCATGGTGAAACAACATCGACCTAAACTTTACCTCTGCTTCTCCCTCATCACACGGCTCTGCCTGACATGGTGTCATTTCAAATCCTAATTCAGGAAAAGTCCAATTTTTCGGATTCCGGGATCACTATTCGATTCACGTCATACATTTCATTATTGGAGCCAAATTGTTATTGCACGGTTATTGATTGGGGACGATCAGCCATGAGCACAGTGAATGGCGGTGCTGACCCGAAGGGCCGAATGGCCTCCTCCTGCACCTATTGTCTATATTTCTATATTTCTATGTTGAGACCGCAGTAGTCGTGGCCGAGTGTCAGGCGATGGACTAGAAATCCATTGGGGATTCCCCGCGTAGGTTCGAATCCTGCCGACTACGGGACCAGCAAGTCCGCTCAAAATTAACGACGTGTATAAGTAACTTCTGATGACCCTTTGGTTGTCTGCTCCCAGAGTAACCACATAATTTTTTTCCTGTGGTTCCATGCTTCTTTCCTGTGGTTTCGCAGTGAATTTAAGTACGTCCACTTGGATATGCTCTCGGGTGCAGTTATCCTGAACGCCGTCTGACCGTGTGCTGCAAACATCTGCACACTGGCTCGAATTAACTTCATACAATTCCATTGTTGACTCATGTTCGAATCGTTGGAACCAGAGTTTGTGAGGAGGAATGATTCAACCAATGATTGAACCCTCAATCCCTGAATTCCATGGAGTGTCATTCCACGCTGCTTTACCTCTCCCCACAGGACAACCCTGCTGAACATTTGCTGCACTTCCACTGTCACAGGTACATTGTTTCTCAGGTTGACCAAAGCCCACGAGGAAGCGAATATTGGAATTCCTTTCTTATAAGGGCAGGGATAATTGAATGAATAATATTTGAATTTCTATGAATATTTTGAAGTCGGGTGGATACATATGTATAAAGCAATGGGCGAAATTTCACCGTGGAGTTTGGAATGCAACGTTGAGCGTTTAAATAAACCATCTAGTTTGGTTTAGTTGTTTATTGTCAAGTGTACCGATAAGGAGAGAAACGTTTTTTTGTTGCGTGCTACACAGATCACGAAAATACTATACATGATTACAACTGTTCAATGGTTTAGTCGTGTCTTTATTGTCGCTCATAGCAATTAGAGTGAAATACATGTTTTGCACAAAGTTTAGGGCCTATCTCCGAACGTAAACACACTCGATCCCGGTCAGCAAATAATGTACAGATCAGCCCACTGTGTCCGTATAGATCAGGCGCCATTTTACAGTCCCAACTGCAGAACCAGAAACCTTCGGGATCGACAATTTACGAATTGAGAACACTGTATTTTATAAACTGTACAAGTGGAGGGGAAGGCGTAGGAGAGGAGCCTGTGCCACGTGAGCCATGTTTTAGGGAAGGGAGAAGGACAGGGGGAGGGGAGATGGCAAGGAAATTGGGTTTCTTGAGGAGAAAATGGAGGGGGAAGTTCCCGTTGGTAAGATACAACTGGAAGGCTGTTAGGTGCTTAGTATTGGAAACGTAATTGTTCATATCGTTAGGTTTGTAAGCTACAGTCTGTGAATGTGGGATGCTGTCGCTCCATTTTGCTTCTGACCACACTTTGATAGTTGAGGAGGCCTAGGACAGAAATGATCAGTATGGGAATGGTAAAATGGGTTAAAATGGTGAACGGCAGATGGACCCACTCGGCCTTTGCGTACCGAGTGCGTTGAGCAAAGCAGTCGAGCAATCCACGTTTCGTTTCGCCGATGTACAGAAGCCAATATCGGAAACAGCGTATGCTGTAGAATAAGTTAGAGGAGATGCATGCGAACCTATATCTCACCTGTAAAGACAGCCGCCGTCCTTGTATGGAGTATGGGAACGTGCGACATCCCCTACGGTTGCAGGCAAAGTACGTGGGTATGGGACGGTTTGGATGGCAAGGAATGAGTGAGTCAAGGAATTGCGGACGGAGCGGTCTCTGCAGAAGTTGGAATGTGAGACTGACGTGGTGGGATCACGTTGGAGGTGATGGATATATGTATAGATAGAGTAGGCAATCAGAAAGAATTTCCCAGGCCGGATGTGTCTGGCACTAGAGGGAATAGATAGAAGGTGAGAGGAGGAATGTTTAATCGTGATGTGTAGGGCAAGTTTTTTTTACAAAGATTGTTGTGAGGGCTTTAAAAGCACCGACGGGCTGGAGGCGTAAGCATATACGATAGCGTCGTTTAAGCGGCTGATGTATAGCCACATGAAAGTGCAGGAAGTGGAGGAATATTGATCATACACTGTCCGATGACAGCAATTTCACCTGGCATCATCTTCGGCATAAATATTGTGCGCCGATGGGGCTGTTTCTGTGTTGTACTCTTCTATGTTCTATGTTTTAATAAATAACCACGATATTTCAAAGGATAATCCAGCCTGGAATAGCGTTATTATTCTGACAGGAGAAGATAGATCAGACGCAGCAGAGCAAGACAGTGGGTGGATTTGGTGGATTTCAAATTGTGTCAGTTGGCGGCAGAAAGGAAGTGTGCACCATGAGGTACGTATTTATTTTAAAGTGGATTTTGTGTAGGTGTACCTCCGTTTAAGTGTAGGTTGATATTTGTTATATTGATATATTTTTATATTTGATATATTGATTAAAACTCCGTTTAAGTGTAGGTTGATATTTCGAGCGTAATGATGTATTAGGATAAGTCGAAGAAAGCACAATAGTTTTTAGCATTGGCTAGAGTGGATTTCTCGTCTGCAGATACCTTTAATTAATAGATACTGTTAGCATAGGTGGTGAGTGTAGGTATTGATGGGGGTGTTCCGGGATGCTGGAACTAACTGTTGAGCCATTCCGAAGTGTCGTGTTCCTAACTCAACGAAACAACATTAAATGGAGGGGCAATTTGATAACCCCAATGATATACTTGCATCTGCACGAACATAATTATTTTATATGCTGGTTAACATGCAGGTAGCTGATTGTTGCATATGGAATTTGTTATTGTCATAAGCATAAAACAATATAATCTGAAGAAGGGTTTTGACCCGAAACATTGCCTATTTCCTTCGCTCCATGGATACTGCTGCACCCGCGGAGTGTCTCCAGCTTTTCTGTGTACCTTCGATTTTCCAGCATCTGCAGTTCCTTCTAAAACCAATATAATCAGTTTAGTTATATTTCTGTCTCAACCCACTACGAAAAATAAGCTACATCTTCCTGGATTAAACTTGTTAGCGGTATACTGGTGTGCTCACTGTAGCGCGGGTGTGTGTGGGCGGGTGTGTGTGCGCGTGAGCGTGTGTGCGTGTGTGTGTGCGTACGTGTGTGTACGTGTGTGTGTGTGTGTGTGTGTGTGTGTGTGTGTGTGTGTGTGTGTGTGTGTGTGTGTGTGTGTGTGTGTGTGTGTGTGTGTGTGTGTGTGAGTGTGTGTGTTTGCGTGCGTGCGTGTATGTGTGTGTGTGTGTGTGTGTGTGTGTGTGTGTGTGTGTGTGTGTGTGTGTGTGTGTGTGTGTGTGTGTGTGTGTGTGTGTGTGTGTGTGTGTGCCTGTGTGCGTGTGTGTGTGTGTGTGTGTGTTTGTGTGTAGATAAACGCACAAACAAACATACACACAGACGCCCAGAAGAAGTTACTAGTCTTGCCCTGATTAGCTGCGCAGACCTACTGCCGGGAATATTCGCGGACATTTCTAATCTCTCCCAACTCCGTTCTGAGGTACCACCTGTATCAAGATGGCTATCATCGTCCCAGCGCCATAGAAAACCATCCCTCCTGCCTAAATGACTAATTCCCAGAGGCCTTGACATCCACCATTATGCAATATTTTGTCAGTGAGTCTGTCAGTCAATTTTATTCCTCACTTGCACATAAAGTACAGTGAAATGAATTTGCCAGCAGCGGTACAATTAAAAAAGAGCAAACAATACACAATAAAAATGTAACACAAACATCCACCACAGCATTCATCACTGTGGTGGAAAGCACAACATTTCGTCAGTCCTCCTTAACTTTCCCCCGTGGTCGGAATCACAACCCACCGCAGTCGCAGCTGCAGGCGTCCAGATGTGCAGACAAGGTAAGTCCAGGTAAGTTCTGAATCGGTGCCTCTCCACCGGAGACCCCGGTTTCAAGATGGTGTAGGCCGCTGGCCGGCGGTCTAAGATCTAAAGTCCCCGCTGCGTCGTAGCCAGAAGCACCGCAGACCGCCGGGCCGGCTGTCTGAGCTGTTCTCCAGGGATCGCCGGCGAGGGATCGCGCTCCGGGTGGTAAGTCCCCGCCGCGCCCGCGGTAGAAGTAGGCCGCGGTCCGGCGCTCGGAGCTCTTCTCCTCCGCTGTCCCGAACGGGAGATTCCATGCTCGGAACACCGCGCCAGCTGGAGCTCCGCAGATCGCTAGTTATGGAACGAATTCTCACCAGCTGCCTTCACCCACTGCAGTTCGTCTACCACCACAAAATATCCACGGACGAACCCAACCACGTAGGCCCAAACTCATCCTTGGAACACCTAGATAAGAGAGACACCTAAGACTGACACCGATTCATAGAATGTAACCCTGTCTTTAATACCATTATACCTTCCAAGCTTGTCACCAAACTCGCGGGCTTGTAATCAGCACACATCTCTGCAACTGGAGCATTGACTCCCACTCCAACAGAACCCAATCAGTGAGTATCAGGGACAATTCATCCTCGACGTTAATGTACAACACTAGTGCTGCCGGAGTTCCGTGTGAGAGCCCTGGTACCCTCATTGACAGCACAATGGAGGTACCACACCGTGCGCAGTGCCCAATACGGTAGCCTGGTGTCTTGGGCAGCTGGGCGCCATAAGAAAACTGTTGCCTCCGATACTGACACCCATATTGGGTGCTTGAGAGTACCAAGTTGTCTGTGCTGCTTGTGTGATGGGGTAGACAAACCTTGTCCCGCAATGATTAAGAGACCACCCCTCCAACTGCCCACACGGAATTCAGTGTGAAACAACATCGACGTTATATTTAACTCTGCTTCTCCCTCATGACACGGCCATGCCTGACCTTGTGACATTTCAAACTATAATTCAGGAACAGTCCCGTTTCTCTGATCCCGGGATCAGTGTCGTCCCTGTCCGTCCAAAGATACACTAATCTATTGTCGTCAAACATTGTCTTATTGGAGCCGAATTGTTGAGACCGCAGTAGTCGTGGCCAAGTTGTAAAGCAGAGGACTAGAAATCCATTGGGGTTTCCCCGCGCAGGTTCGAATGCTGCCGACTACGGGGCCCGCAAGTCCGCTCGAAATTACCGGCGTGTATGTGGAAGTTTTGATGGGCCTCTGGTTGTCTGCTCCCAGAGTAAACACATATTTTATTTCCTGTGGTTCCATGCTGACACTGGTTCGAATTAACTTCATTCAATTCCATTGTTGACTCCTGTCCGAATCCTTGGAACGTCTGTCACAGCTACATTGTTTCTCAGGTAAACCAACGCCCACGAAGAAGCGAATATTGGAATTATTTTCCTAAAAGAGCAGTGGATCATTGAATCACTAACATTTTAATTGCTATGAATATTTTGAAGTCGGTTGAATGAATTATTTTAAAGTATTGTGTGAAATGTCACCGTGGAGTTTGGAATTCAATGTCGAGACCATCTACTTTAGATGAACAGTGTTGTCAACAACAGATTTGTTGTTGCGTGCTATCCAGTGCACTGTATATTACAGTACAGGTGGAGAGGAAGATGTGGGAGAGGAGCCGGTGCGACGTCAGCCCTGTTTTAGGGTAGGGAGAATGACAAGGGGTAGGGGGGGGATGGGATGGAAATTGGGTTTCTTGGGGAGTAAAAGGAGGGAGAAGTTCCTCTTGGGAAGATACAACAGGAAGACTGTTAGGTGCTTAAACTTGGAATATTAATTGTTCGGCCATTAGGTGTGTAAAGTACAGTCTCTGAATATGGGATGGTGACCGTGCATTTTTCTTGTGACCTCACTTTGATAGTTTAGAAGCCCCACGCCAGAAAGGTCACCTGGACAGAAATGTTACACTTGTCGTTTTACCTCCTTTCAGGGACCCAATCAGTCTTCCCATGTGCGGCAGTGGTTCACCTGCACCTCCTCCAACCTCACCAGTTGGATCCGCTGCTCTAGATGTCAGCGTTTCTACGTCGGTGAGACCAAGCGTAGGCTTGCCGATCGCTCCGCCGAAAACCTCCGTTCGGTTCACAATAACCAAGCTGATCTCCTGGTGGCTCAGCACTTCAATTCCCCCTCCCAATCCGACTTCGATCTTTCTGTCCTCGGCCTCCTCTATGGCTAGAGTGAGAACCAAAGTAAATTGGAGGAGCAGCATCTCATATTTCGCTTGGGCAGTTTCCACTCCAGCGGTATGACCATTGTCTTCTCTAATTTCAGGTAGTCCATACTTTCTGCTCCCTTTTGCAGTTCTCCCTCAGCCAACTGGCTCCTCTCCTTCCTTTCTTCTCTCCGCCACACCCCCCCCCCCCTCCCCCCCCGTCACATCAGTCTGAAGAAGGATTTCGGCCGGAAACGTTGTCTATTCCCTTCGCTCCATTGATACTGCCTCACCCGTTGGGTTTATCCAGCATTTCTGTCGACCTTCGCTTTTCCAGCCTCTGCAGTTCCTTCTTAAACATGAAAGACTGGTGTTATTTCTTAGGGATTGGAGGTTCTAGCATACATGATCGGGGTTTACCAACAAATCAGAGGCTTAGATTGTAGAACATTCCTTCGCCACACCGCGCTGAAATCTGGATCCAAGCACTTGTGTGCGGGGTAAAGGTGGAATTTCGGATCACGTTGAAGTATCCCCAACCCTTGAATCGACAAACCATTAGATGTAGATATTCTGCTCATCTAAGGCATTTGCATTGAGAAAGTTCACTAGTTCACTTCTTTTAGTTCCTTCTCTATCATGTGTGAAACATCAAAACCCTGCAAAGCTGAGCTGCTATTTCTGTTCCTCCCGCCAACAAATATTAGTAACTAGACCAAGTGGGACCCGTTGGGTCCCAGCATCACACGGAAGGGCTGGTCACCCAATGCAATATTCCACCTCTCCACCAATTCCAATATTGCTGGCCGAGGGGGGGGGGGGGTGCTTTCTGTTGCGCTAGTATGTTGTGGGCCGGAGGTACTGGTTTCCAGAGGGCTAGTATGGAGTTTGTGGGCTGAATGGATTTTTGGGCTGGCAGCTCAGTCACTGAGGGTTGGCAGCTCAGTCACTGATGCCTGGCAGTACAATCACTCGGACCTGGCAGGCTCGCGGCTAAGAAACTGCCAGAAATTCTGCCCAAAACAGGTGACAGACTGTAAGAGAGAACGGGGAAGAAGGTGGACTGAATGGATTATTGGGATGGCAATTCAGTCACTTACAGCTGGTGGGCTGGCAGTTCACTTACTCACGGCTCGTGGGCTGGCAGTGCAGTCACTCATTCCTGGTACGCTAGCAGTTCACTCAGTCACCCCACCTACATCCCCCCCCACTCTTCTCCTTGCCATTCCCCTCCCACCCACACATTCAGTGCATCTCCCCACAACATCCTCCCATGCACTCTTAGTGGCTCTCCCACAGATCAGCCATCTGCCTATTAGGTTCCCATTGTGATGAAGAACACACAGCATCAAAAGTGCAAAAAGGATTCATTAAAGTTTAAAATGTGAATGACTCTTAAAATATCATAACAATTTAAATGTTAAAGATGAGATTTATTAAGTTCTTACTTGTTGTGTCTCTTGTGTGTCTCTTGTTGTGGCTCTTGTTGTGTCTCTTGTTGTGTTCTGCTGCTCACTGCCTCTTGATGACTATTTCCTGTTGATAAAAAGAGACAATTTTAATATAAAGTCAGCAGTCAAATTTTAAGAAAGAAAATCTGAGAATTTATCTCAGAAGTCATCTTTCAACGAAGCACGTTTTTAATGACAACATTATTGGTCGATGTTCCATCCTTCAGGAAACCTTTGACATTTCCCTTCCTCTTTCCACCAAAAGGCTTAATGTTGCTGAAGACATCTTGAAGAGTTCTATCCACCACTTCAAAGCTTTCTCTCCTAATCATTGCACATTCATCCCAAACAATGACTCACTTGCCTCATGAATTGTGCCGTCTTAGAGTTCTTCTCGACGTTGCAGAATGTATCTTCGGCCACTTGGATGGGTATCGTGAATCAAGAATGTGTTGTTCTCCCACCAGGAATTAATGGAGCTGCTATCCCAGAGGATGCTACAGCAATAGCCACATCACCTTGACATCTAACTTTTCCTGACATGATGTCAAAAAAACAGCCTAAAGGCAATTTCAGTTGTTAATGAAACATTTTTTGTGGTGGGGACTGTCGGGGTGGGGTGGAGGGGAGGTGGCAAATGTCGTGCAGCCAAGGGAGGGGCACAGCTTCAGGCAGGGGTTCTCGTGCGCTGATGAGAAAGGTGGGGGGGGGGGGTGCCCTCATGCAGGGGATGTGGGCGGCTACAGTAGGGGGGCACCCTATTGCCAGGCGGAGGGCTGCATCTTGAGGTCGGGGATGTCAGTGGAGCCGGGGGAGGGGGGTGGTGAGTGACTTACTGATGACCTCTGGACTCACTCAC